>NW_016907964.1:338824-482560 GCF_001483705.2 Eufriesea mexicana | reverse complement strand
GGGAAAGAGGCGGGAAATATGATTCAAGATTATTGGCGAGAGTAATACGATTATTCCATTAATTCGAAGTACATTTGTGTGGACTTCATTGACCACGATAGCTTGACATTTACGTATTTTTTTCATTAAATGACGGCTTATGTTGGCAAGATAAAAATTTCAATTCGTGGTAATTGATTATTTCTAAATCCATTATTTCCAACTACTGCGATCAGGTAACAGAATAGTCGTTTATATTTATACCTAAACGAAAACCTTCGTCCGACTTCTTTAATTCTTTATAACTTCAAAAGAAAAACCTGAACAATCCACGAACGTGTAATACACTGTCCCCGTTACGAGCTATAAAACTGCCTCCTAAAACGTGAACGTATAACCAGAAATAACCTTATCCTAAAAATAAAGGAAATTGTTTCCACGTAAAATTTTTCTTTGATAAAAATAAAGCGGCAGGAAAGCCGAAAGAAGAAAAACGATATTCCTTTATTAATTCGATAAAGAATGAAATTTTTTACTCCATAAAATATGACTCGGTCTAGTTCATTCATATGTTATATAAATTTTATATAACAATTGGAATATCGGAGTCAGACAAGTCATCTTTATATGATCCTAATCTTCCATCGTCCAATTACCACTTGTCTCTATAAAATTGTTTCACTGAAAAATATTTAATTAGAAGTAGCTTGTGAATGCATAAAAAGGACGAAAAATCTAATCCAGAAGACAGTTATAAATAACAGTGGATATTACACTGAATATTAACAAAGAATATCTCAGCGGGAGGAATCGATTTATTTTCCTTCACAAAGAAACAGAACTTTCCCATCGACTTAATACATTTACCATGCTCGAAAGTAACGAAGAGGAAGAAAAATTGAAAGAAAAACAGAATGGAGCTGGCAAAGCACGAAAGAAAAATGCGTGGAGTAAAGGGAAATCGCGGAAGAGGAGATCGTAAACGCGAGAAATTCGTTTCCAGTCAGTCGACTAAGGAAGACGTATGTAATGGCTTCCAAGAGTGTCCGTTGACAGTGGATTCGCCGAGATTGTACGGAATCTTCTCCCCGTGCCACTTTGGATTTCCGTAGTCGTATCAGCGGCTTAGAGGCTAATCCATTTACGCTTTATTGGGCGAGACCGTGTGGCCTTTGGTTGAACGAATTTCCGCCATCGCAGACTCCGTCCCCAGCCATCGTATAATAACGCGCTCGCGTCTCCCGGAACAAGGAAACGCTGTTTGTTCCTTATTATCTTGTGAAATATTGGCCCGAGCGCTCGGCACGCGGCGCTGAAAGCTCGTTACGACGCGATACGTTCGGCCGCCAACGAAATTACGGGTGTCGCCTTTATAAATGTTTCTACGGTTGTTCAGTCGTGCAAGGTCCAAGAGTACGAGTAAATACTCACTTCAGAATAGCGCTGGAAACAGACAGAGAGAAAAAGAGAGTTAGTTAGTTAGTTAGTTATTTAACACGTCCAGAGACCAAAAAAAGGTAAATGTTTGGATAGAACTTTAAATTCGAGTGAAAAAAAATTAGACGAGAATATTTAATCAGAGAAAAGTAGTATTTGTACCGAATTCCTGACACTTTGATCTTCTATCGCAGCTCTCCTGTTTGGGCGATATGGCAGAGTATTCTTATTTGCCAAATAAAAATTTTACTTCTGCTGATTATAGTGGAGTCGCACGTGGCCTACGGGACGCAGCGCATGTTTGTTACCGTGTGTTTTAATTAGAGAAAAGTAGCTCTTGTACTGAATTTTCTGACTCTTTAATATCTTCTTGCAGCTTATGCTATTTAAACAATATAGAAAAGCATACCTTGGCTTACCAAGAGTATTTTTTATTTCTGTCTAAAACAGCGGGACGCAAAATATGTTAATGTAGTTTATTAAGTAGAGGAAAATAGCACTCGTGCTGAATTTTGAATACTTTGATCTGTTTTTTCATGTATCCTATTTAAACAAAATAAAGAATTATTATTTTCATAAGGTTATAATGATGCAGCAGTACTACTAAAATGTGAAACATAATATAAAATCCTTTAATGAATGATTAGTTTCCTTTTATATTGTATTACTTACTATTTGTCTTAATTTTTCACTTAGTGAGAATTACTTATAGGATCATTCGTAATTCATTAATAGGCGCTAAAATTTGTAATAGAAAATATTCCATAATTTGCAGAGAAGAAGCTTAAATTCGTTCTGCAAATTACAATAAAAAGATAAATATTGTTTGAAAACGTGAAATTTTCTGCTTTACTACTTGTATATCCTTTATTTACCTTAGTCATTTTGTAGGTTTTCAAAAAATATGAAATAAATCTTAGGTGTACTCGCTATTTAAACGAATATTGACTTAATTTCTGTTAATTTTTGGAACCTAGCCCAGAACTTCTACAGGAATTCATTCGCAATGTATACAGACAATTACTTCCTACTACGTGGGCCAAGATCTCCTTGAACTTTTTCGTCCTTCCAACACTTTTTCCATTGTTCGAACCTGAAACAAAGACATTTTATATATCGTGATAGAACAAAAATCGTTTAGAGAAAAATTGGACGATATTTAAATATGTATGACTTTCGTAAATTAAAATTTGAACACCTACACTTTTTCAGTGATATGAATATTACTATTTGTTTCTTTAAACAAAACTACATTCAGAATTAACTTACATCCCATTATAATTAATCAAGACAAATCAAACAACTATATATGCTCTATTTTGCCCATGTCGTATGTATTAAATCCTTAATGTTTATATTACCATATCGAAAGAGTTCGAGTCGTTTTATTATTCGAAAGTCGCGAAAGAAGCAGAGTGTACTCTTCGGTTGATCGAACGCAGTCGCGATACGGAACGCCTTGTTACCGGAAGTTCTCCAGCAGAAGCGTGGAAATATTCTTGGAAAGTTCAGCGTGAAATCGATTGAATCCTGCGTATAAGACGAGAGGGAACTTTTCGACACGAATTTCTTCTCCCCTTAACTACTTCTTCGCTCCTTAATTAATACAATAATAACTTCGATCGTCTTCGATGGTCGATGGAACTTTTACGATCGTTCTAATTGAATTTTTCTTTCCTTTCCTTTTTACCTTCCTTCTCGTCGGGTTCGTATACTGAGTTTGACCCTATTTGACGCATTTGCAATTTCAATATCGATGCTTATCACTCGATAATCGAAGCGAGACAGCGACAAGTCGCGTCGTAAAATATTACCGTAGCGATACATCCGTTGAATTTCACTCTCCACCCATCTGGAGAGAATCGAAGTTTGCTCAAACATTGGACTTCGACGTTTCGTGGACGGAGGTGAAGCGTACAATTTACACAAGCGTAATTGTACCGCGTCGAGTTACTAGCTTGTATCGTGCAAGGCATCAGCCTGTGTCTGCATCTGTTCTGGAAAACTCATTTGGTGGCACCGTAGTCAACTTGCACGTTTTACGTCGTGTTCGAGTCCGAGCTCAAGCACACTTCGTTGCTCGGAGCGGAGAGTGCCTGTGGAATTATAGTCGAATAACGTATACACTACAGCTGAAATGTGTCTGGGCATTTGCTCACTTTTCGCAAATATATCTTTGACCATATAATTTATTTAAAATATTGTGGATAAGAAACTTACGTACTTACATTTATTTTATCCTTTAACATTATCATGAGATTCAGCAAAAAATAATGTTGGAATGAAATTGATTTTCAGAGGTTAATATGCAATAAACTGAACAGTAATCCTGTACTTCGTCGTTTAAAAAATTCTTTTTCTTCTGGTTACTTCATTTCACAGGCATGAATCGGATGCAAGAAATTCTAAAATTCTGAAAAAATCAGCCTGAATAGTTTCAATAATAATATAGTTTTAAGTAAAGCTAATAACAAATTTTATCATAGAAAAAAATACCTTTAAATTAATTGCATTTATATTTACCAAATGACATGTTAACAAAATATAAAGTATCACCGGACAATCGAAATATAATAAACTTCATTCGATCGTATAGTTTCCATTCTTCCACAACAAGTTACATACAGTAACAAGTATTGGACTGTATCCTCGAAACCGCAAAAGATACTTTCAGATTTAATTACACCGCATTAGTACACTAATTCTTTCTTTATTAGCAAATGACTTTCCATTTACTTTCTCCACCACAGATTTATCACAGACACTTACCATTGCTTCAATTATGTATCTAAATCGAAGATTAATCAAACTATCAGATTTAAAACCGGTCGTTCTTTATCCACGTTGAACTTGTGTTTAGAAAGTAAACAGAAGTAATGAAAATATGAAGGACATAAGAAGCGTGACGTATACAATAAGTCTGTGTTTTCCAACGACAGAGGGCCAATGAAAACAACGATCACGAGCGCCACTTAAAACTCGGTCGATACTTACGCCCTCGTAATTCGAGTGGCTCCGTGATCGCGAGTCTATGTGGAACGTCGTTTATTCCTTGGTTCGATTACTGAAGCAACGTGTCAGTAGCTGTATTAGCCTCGTTTTCGACAGGAACTTGGGAAAGGTCGGGTCTAGGTCGCGTGCCTAGATTCGCGCAAACGATCGAGCACACCTCGTGTCGTAACATCGACTTGTAATGAAACGTCCCGAACGCCACACCGCGGCACGTTGCGCGATCTCATTGGCTTCGATTCGTGGTTAGGTTTATCGACGGATGAAAATTGCTCGGGTCAGTCACATCGGCGAGTTACATAATAAAATCATTTCGACTCAAAAACCTACCGTTACGTCATATCGTATATCTGGAATTGTTTTATAGAATATTAATATAATTAGGTAATATCAGGTAATATCAGAATTTATTTTTAATTTAACTTTAATCTATCTGTAGTTCTGTATAATTATATTATATTTAGATACGACAAAAAATATTAATTGTGTACATTATTCGATTTCTTCCATCTGAAGGTAAACCTAAATGGGTGTAATGTGCGTCTCCGTGGCTCCTTTTTCTCTTTAAATCGTTTTACAAAAAATGATGTTTACACGAGAGAAAACATGAGAATCTACTTTCGGGAAGCAGTGAAAATGTTTCAGAAACCATGCTGATTGTAATGTAAGTGTTCATATTTTGAAAAAGATAGGACTAAAATGTCATACATAGGCGGGTTATTTGCATGACACCGATTTTGTATTCTATTTAACCTTTAAGTTATGACCATTATTTTCATATCATTTTAACTGACCCTATATGCAAGAGCCCCTGTTTAGGACTTCTAAAAATCGGCCCTGAACATCGACGTTTAGCAACCACTTATCTGCGTCCGCAGCATCGATCACGTGACCGTTTTGTTTGTATTTCCTGCCAATTCTCGTTGAACGAAGTACAGTGTTTGAAGTCAATTTGACATACGTTACTACTCTAAGATTAAGATTGCACTCTCTAATGATACAAGAGCATAGAACTATTAAACAAATTTCGTTTCCTGTTCCATCCAATAAGGTAAATATATTTAACATTCTTTTATTACAGCTTTATATATTTTCTGTTTTTCATAGATAAAAATAGTTGCCATAATATTACGTATATTGATGTCATTGAATTTATATTTAACGCTAAAAGTAACTAAAGCCATTACTATGTAATAATATTATAATATTTTCTTCTTTACCATACATTTCAGCATAAAACACACGATCAAGAAGAAGGATATTCAACGTGTGAACATCCTCACTCACCCAACACCTGCTCCTTTTTTTCTTAATATCCGGCTGTCAGGGTTACACGATGATGAACATAACTGCTGCTTGCACAGTTCCTTTTCGCCTTCGTAGTGATTCGCAAGGTGTCAGTTCTAGGAAAAAGATACATTGTTAGATGTAATAGCTTCCTGTTCGAAATGCTTATCAGAAGATTATTCAGTAACGTATATATGCGTTTGGATATATGCACAAGTCGAGTGATGCACATTTACATAGGTAGGTAACGATAGAAAGTAATCGACTAATATATAGAGATCTAATAGCACGTACTATTTACACACTTTGCCAAAGAAACATGCATATTCACCTTTCTTTGATCCGTCAGACGTTAGGCAGTTGATGAATATTTATGTACGCACATTTCACTCGTGGCTTGATAATGCAAGCGGGTATCGCGAATTAAGTCACTAGCTACGTGAATCTATTTGCAATCGAAACGTTGTCCTTTCGTGGACCTTTCAATAAATTATACGGAGTTCATATGACGTGAAAGCTTACGTTTTGCTTGACACTCTTTTTTCTATCATTTTATTAATGACTGTATCTGTTCGGACTAAGTTGCTTTATTCGTTTAGCTGAAGCAGGTTCGTGTAAGAAGCATTTTATTTATTGCAAGGCCACTTATAATTAGGATAAAAGCAGTCAGATTATTTTTTAATTTTTTGTACATTCTAAAATATGAAGTGTAAAAGAAAAAGAAGTGAGCAGCGTTAATAACGGTGAAAGAATTAACTACGTCATAATTAACAAGGTCGTGATATATGTGCTAGCAAATATTCGCTATTTTTGGAAATATTTTGTTGTTTAATATTTACATATGATTGTGTACAAAACACAATTTTTATTGCCCTTTGATAACAGTATTTATACCTTTTACATCCTATAAATTTGTATGGCACTGAGTGAACAAATATTCATCATGTTTTTACGTATTTTAATTTAATAATTCGGGTTGGAACGATGTTAAAATCAAATATAAAATATTTATATATAAATACAAATAATCATGCTTGTTATTTTAACGCGAATATCGAGTATGCAAATATCGCGTGTGTAAAGTTAGTATAAAGAACATTAAACTGTTATCTAAAGTGACATAAAATTATAGATGATTTTTTACGAATACGATAAATCAAGGTATATCAACGTCATCTACAATTTTCAGACACTTTATATACATTTTTTTTACAATAAATGTTAATTTCTAAATTGAAAATAAAATTATTTTTTGTTTGGCTATACATGTAGGATTAGACTGTAATAATTTACGGCATGAATGCGTGACTGAGTCTTGATATTAAAGGCAAAGGGTTGACATGTGAGATGCAGAAAAACTTAAGACCACCCTTGTCTTTAGTGGCGAGTATTGAGTTCTTGGAGCTTCCTGTCGGTTGAGAGTTTCCGCAGAATTCAGGTCACAATCAGGACGTATGAAATTTAATATCAGGGCAGACGTTACGATAGAAGTCTATCGGATTTGCATGTGATAGCTGAAAGACCCTGTCAGCGCTCTTCTAGACCAGTTATAAGTTATACACCGACTGTATCTCATTGATGTTGAACATAGGATTTTGGTCATCACGGATATTAGATTATAATTTCTATACTTCAGTTTAATTCAAACGAAATAATAATTTTAATGTTTATAGAAAATTTTCGATACTTTATTAGATATATAATCATATATTTTGAAACTCATAATCGTATTCGCAATAACTATAAATCACACAGGGAATGCAAACTTCTTTGGAGAATAAAATTTTTCTATGCTAGTTCCCCGACGGGCAGAAGTTAGTTACACGGCAACCAAGTTGGTCCAGTATCTCGATCGCGACAGCAATTACGTTTCTCCTTTGTTCGTTGTCGAGTTGTTAACTTAATCCCCCGAAGAACGATGTAGCCGGTGCGCGACATTCCGTTCTACGTGTTCGCAATCTCAATGGAATGGAACAATGTGAGTCTGAGAAATTAAACATCGATATTTGAAAGGCACATGAATCAAAGTCTGTACGATAATTAACTTCGTTCGATCGTCAAACGAGGATGTATTGTTCCTCCGTGCTCGCGAAAAAATGAGGAAAATGGCGGAAGGACAATGAGGGCGCTACGATCGATCGATATGGCGGTCGTTGTAAGGGTTTCTTTGATTCTAACCTCCTTGTCCCGGATAAGATTCTCTCAATCTGTTTAATCTTCAATCAATGATACACGGTCTCATATATCGGTCAATCCTATTATATAATTAAATATACAACGTGTTTCTCTCATACTTTGCATTCAAACGAATTTCTATGGCTTTAAACCTAGCTTGTCATATTCTTGCGCCTTAACGACATTTGCGTTATAATTGCTTTTTTGTTCTTCTAGTTTTTTGTCCTGTAGTGAATAGGAAGCAGGAATGCCACAAAATTACGAGCTGTTAACCCTAATTGATCTCTGCGTTTTTGTCACCACGCACTGTTTATTAGCAACACTTCTAGGTCGAGTGCGCTTGTACCCGAACACCTCTCGTGGACAACTTTGCTTTCTCATTACCACTATTGATAACTAAGAATGATAACGAGGAATAGGGTCAAAATAAAGATTATCGTTTTTAACAAGTTTTCGTATAATGGCGAAAGTTTGGGATGTTAAACATAATTAATATACAATTTTAAGAGGTACATGATTAAAAGTCGACATACTTAGTGCCATGGAAAAATTAAGAATTTTAATGACACTTTAGAAACCAGATGAGAAAGTTACATTAAAAGATTTAATCATAGAGATAAAAACGAAATACGTCGAATTTTTAATACCTTCATTGTATGGTGTAACAATATTTCTCAATAATGTACAATTTCTGACATATCAAGTAATGGTCTACATTTTAAATGAATTAAAATTCAGAAAAATATACCAAAGCACAAATTTATTAAACACGATTTTTTACTTTTACTTTTTTTTAGCGGGAAATTAATTTCTCTTTTCCAAGAGTTTTCATCGTTAATTTTAAATTATAAATATCCCTTGCAAAAGAAACGAGAAAAAATCTTTTAGTAAATAGCATTGCTTGATATTCTAATCACGCATGCGTCGATAAACGGCAGTGGCAAACAGTTGAATAGAAAGCCACGTTATGTGAACGAATATATTCGCGATCAAGATATAATGGACGGTTCCACATGGGAAAAAAAATATCGATCAACACACGAAATACGGATTCAGGTCTCCGGGACGTTGGAAGTCAGCCAGAAAGTGAAACTACGGCTCTTCAGGTTGCCTATTGGCCTATTCGCGAACGTGATGTTTTCAATTCGGATAATGGCAGTGTTCTGAGGGCCGCAGGAATATTTTAGCAGAGCCACAATGGGCTTGAAAACATGTAGCAAGTGAAATTAGCCGGGTCGTTGTTTCCACTGTTCCAGTAGAAAATTTAGTTAAAGTTGTGGCATTGCGTTTCAGTTTGCTGAAAGCAAAATTATTTAGGCAATGGATCATTTTGTTTTGATCGTAAATCGTAGTATAATGCATTATATTGTGTTCTGAAAGTTATTCGAAAGATATTTAATTTATCCTTCTTGAAACATGAATATTTTAGACATTAGGAACCACGTAAAAAATAAAAATATCGCTTACTTGTTTTAACGAAGAATTCATTTGTTCACAATTCAATGCATCCTCTAGTAAAAGAATTTCGAATGAAAATCTTGAAACTCGGAAGTTTAGTTATCGCTACTCGGGACCGATACCTCGTCACCTTCGGATTCTTATAGAAAGTGTAAATTTTTCGTATCATCACCTTGAGGGAAATTATCGCTCGTTACGAAGCTTAGCCGTCTCGCCACTGTTGGCAAGCGACGTGCAGTACAGAAACATTCATACCGGATGGGACAGCATTAGTATTTATTAACCTAAGGTCGTTCCGTAATTGACGTAATTACCAGCTCGAGATATTTCGTGAAGATTGAGAAAATTGCTTGTATCAGTCGTACACAGTCATTGTGTCGTTGACAATCGTTGGTATTTGATTAATAAAACCCGGATGACATCTTTTTTCATACACGATTCTTACATTTTCTGAAATATTTACAACCGAGTTATTCTTTTCCTTTTCATCCATGAATGTTGTATTTTCTTCTCCCTTTAAACCATGAAACTGGTATAAATACGTATAACAGTATATCGAAGATACAAATCGATAATCAATTATTAGTTGCGCCATCTGTTTGAAAGTGGTGCCCTCTGAATATTTGTATCTTTAGTTCGTCATTAGCCAGCGAGTCGGCAGATGCCCTCCACGGTCTCTTCTATTTCCAATTATCAATTAACGCACAATTTATATGATAATGTAACGATCGGGGAGGGACAAGCAAAATTGTTCCTTTCTACCCTTCTATCCACGCTATATTCAATTATCGGTGTTTTTATTTTTTCTTTTGTCCCAATGTTTAACTGATAAAATTGCCGCATCGTAACAACCTTAATATTATCAATGTTAATCTGGCCGTGTTGTAAAACACGACACAATTTATGCATTGACAGTGAGTCGAAATTCTCGTTTATCATTGTATCTTCTGCTCTGTCTCTCTTTCTCTCTCTTTTCGATGACCGTAAATCAAACAGGTCGCGGGGATCTAGATGCGAATCTCAATTAGCGAATTTGTGCGTGAGTTAATAGCACGCGATGTCGGTAGCCACTTTTCGACGTGTTCCTCGGTTGGTAAACGACATTGTCGTCCCACGTGGTAATAAATCAGGCCCCGGTCATCATTCATAGCCGTTAGTTAACGACACGGGAACTACAATTATTTTAATGGTCCTGTCTACTGGCTGGGAATCCCATCTGGCTTTACCTCTCGCGTGGCTATCGATGTCCGTGACATCGACGGGTTGGCTGGACCCCATCGATAATCTGCGGCTCGCAGCTAGATGGAATTTATTGATAAAACGCTTACGTGCGTATATCCCGCCCTCTCCCGCGTCATAACCAGATCGGTAAGTTGTTCCGACGCTACACGTGTATATCCCATGTTACGAATCGTCTATGTCAAGCGACGGAAGTGGCGCCACCACTGCAACATCGTGTATACTGTGACGCGTTTGTATTAAAAGGATCGCGTCATGTTTGAAACGTTCTCGTGATCGATGCTCGCAAACTGTCTAATTTACACGCGCGTAACAATGTAATGGAAGCTTGTCGATATCATCGCGGCTTGCGAGACGAACTTTGTGCTTGTAGATGTGGCAGTATGAAATTGAGAGAATTGAAATGCTGGAAGGCTCCTGGTTTATTGAACCGAGAAACGTTTACCGAATGAATTTGGAAAGTAAGGTTAAGTATGCATGATGTTATGTATTTAAGGGAGTATTGTTGGAATTTGGTTTTAAAAAATTGATTTGTTTTTCTTACGTTTCCTCAAAATGTATGCTTTCGAAAATTTCCGTGTAAAAGGATTCGTTCGAATTCGTAAAATTCGTAAAATACGTAAAGTTAGATATGAATATTTTTATGTATACATCGCAGAAATTATTCAGAAACTTTTCGTATCTGACTTTATGTTTCGTTATTTATCTTGTATTATGAACAATTTTACTCTAATCTTTATAAAATATAAAAACATGAGAATAATCGTTTTTTATTTGATACTATTTTGAAGGTAAATTTAACAACAGACAGGAACAGGTCATTCGATGTTACGAACAACAAGGAAGTGATTTTGAAGCGTGTACATATCGCGCATTACATAGTACAATGGAAGTTCAGATTTTTTCGTTCAGTAACGTGCTCAACTTCGTTGTAGCTTTAATACTCTAAAATTTTTTAATCATTTCAAAGAAATTTTAATTTACAAATATGCAAATTAATATCTTCATTTGAAAGGTAGTAAAATAATATAATATATAATACTTTTTATATATACCATTAATAAACAATGATTTCCCTATTATGTAGGAATATCCATATTGCAATACGAACAACAGCAATGGTCATATTACACTTTTAAAAGCAACATTGGATTCTTCCCTTTGGAACAAAACATATCATTTCTGTCAATTGCTTCTGTCACGTCGGATAGCATCAATTATGCACACAATGTTAAATGTTTCCCTCTACAAAATCTTACGGAGCTATTCTTAAGGTACTTACATTTGAAATAGGCCGAATGCAATCTTCGAACGTATTGAAAACTAGTCTCGAAAGTTTCAAGTAGTATACTGTGAAATTTCAGGCTGAACACGAACAGAAAAATTCGTCGTTGAATGGAAACGACTCTAATGCAGTTAGCTTCCTGTCGTTTCGCACTGAAAAGGAACATTCCCCAGCTAGACTGGACTAGCCATATTCCATTCTCGAAGACCTAGTCTGAGATGCGGATTTTTTGAAAAGAGCATGGTTTAGGCTACCTGGCCAGGTGTTGCCAGGCCATTTCGTGGAAAGCAACCGTGTGGAGGATGTAACCTGAGTAAGCCGAAAATCTGACCTGGTCGTTAACTTAGGACCGTTTTCTGGTATAATTTCCACGAAAACATTCGTACAAGGTTCGCGTTGGTCGCCTGTTGCCCTTTTCGTTTCGCCTCTTTCACTGCTCTAACATACACATTCACTCGTGTATTTGCGTTTCATTTGTTTCCGTTCCATTTTTGTTTCTTTCTATGTTAGTCGTTGGTAACCTCTCTGTTAGCTGTATCTCTTTTAGAAGCTTCTGAGAAGCATCAGATGCCATGTGCATGTATTTGTCATTGATCTGATAATGGAGTCTCTTGAAACCTTTAGGTTATACGTATACTAATACATCTGAATTTGTTATTGTCTATCTAGTGATAGTTGATTGTAGTTATTATGTATTTTTTCATAGCTGATGTACAAATTTGTTACTTATATCATCAAACTGATCAAACGAGTTGCAATTTATATACTCTTGTTTTTAATTTTAGAAAAGGTGCATTATCAGAATTAACATCAGATTTGAATATAAAGTGTATCATATTAAATAATAATATCAGATTACAATTAAAATGGAACAAGACTAAAATGAAATACGAGACTGAAATATTATTTATTACGAATAATGCGATAGGAAATGAAAGATTTACCCGAACTGCTGGCAGTGTGTTAAAATAGTCTTCTTGGAGCTTCGTTCAGGCGGTTGTGAACTGGTTTGGCTAATTTTATGTGACTGTGCTGAAGCAGCAACACATTATAATACAGCGCTATTAGATTTATTAACCTTATTAAGTTTATTAGGCCATTTAAGTGCCGAATTCAATGCCTTTTGTATAATTCTAGTTAGCAAGCAGTTTTTATGGCTGAGAATCATCTTTAACGATGTCGAACATATAATTTTACTCATTATATCTACCTTACTTTGCATTCCTTAATTGACTAATAGCTCGTTACGCTTTAATGAAAAAATATGTATATGATCATCGTGATTTCAGGAGGAACTTTTACATTCATTGTCTCTACAAACATTTTTGAATATAATTTTATAGGAACTTACTATTTCACCTGAATTTCCATTTCATAGAATTTTTCGTTCGTAGTCTCCTCGTATATTTAATTCTACAGAGTCGTCATCACTTGCGAAAGAATAGCTCGTGAAAAAATAAACACCAAAGATAAAAAGAACCATGCCGTGTAATAGTTTCGTTTCATACGAGCATGATAAAAGTTTACTGGTATTATGAAACATGGGAGCGTATCATCGTTTAAAAAAAAAAAAAAAAAGAGTATAGTACAATTGCCCCAGTATGTTACTTCTGCCTCACCGAGAGAGTACTATATTAGAAACTACAACGCCTGTATGTATAGAGTGACCTATTTCAGTCTTTAATGAACCTTTCTCTACAAGTATATCGAACGGAAAAAAAAGAGAAAAATACCAGTCATAGAATTTCAAAGGGAACATTTTGATCTTCGTATAAAAAACGTTAAAGCTGAATATGCAACTTCTATTTCACAACCATTTTTATTTATATTATCTAATACAAATGAAAAGCAAAAGCAAATAAATTTTAAACGCGCCTATGTTACGTTATTTTTCGATAAAAATTATTTTTTCATCGATATTCGTATCGGTAGTTAATATATTTCACATTTTTTCTTAAATGAAATACTCATTCTTTTCTTCCTTTACTTTTTGTTACATTAGATTATACAAGATGTGTCGGCAACGGTAGTATAACCGAGGAGGGAATGATTTTAAGTGAAAAAACAAATCAAAAATAGAGAATAAAATTTTTTCATTCGAAGCTTCGTTATCGGGAAAATTGACTTTGAATATTCACCTAGTATGCTGATATACCAATGATCCATCCATCTAAGCCATAGCTAAGGCATGCACACTCGGTGAATATTCAAAGTCGATTTTCTCGATAACGAAGCTTCGAATGAAAAAATTTTATTCTTTATTTTCAATTTGTTTTTTTTCGTGTAGAATCATCCTCTTCCAGATTGTACTCCCGTTGCTGGGACACCATGTATAACACGAACGATATAATAAATACGAACAAAATGTTACTCAATAGCGAACGAATAAACTTTTACGCCAATCTGAAAGTACATAAAATTCCTATGATGGATCTAGTGAAATCCCTGCAACCTAACCTCTCGTTAGCCAACACAATCCCTCGTCCTTTGTTAAAACTGTGTCACGTGGCGTCCATCAGTTCCGATCGCGACGCGTCGATTACTTGGCGCCCGGTGTTCACGGCGAAGTCTGAAAGAAGTCCGGAGAGGAAGCCGTTGCAAGCTACCCTAAAGAAGAAGTGTAACTTCCACGAACAATGGCCGGTCGTTATCTTGACCGGCGCTTCGCCGTAATTTCTGCGAAAGCCTCGCCAGTCCCTTTTTTTTGCCCTTCCTTTTTCGCGTTTTGCCTTCTCGCCGCAGGCACGCATTGTGTTCGCGCCGTATCCTTTCCGTGAACACGATCGCCGCAACAATGCGCCGCCATTGACTCTGCCTGGATCGTTGGACCAGGATGTAAGAACGAAGGGGAAACAGAGATAGAGAGCATTTCTGTGAGTGTTCTGCGCGGATTCTCCTCGCGTTTTCTAACATTCTACGTGCGGTAGATAGTTGGCGGGATTGCAACCATTTCGAGGAACGATTCGAGGCTGCAATGGATGCCATTGGATCCTCGTGCAAATTCGCGCGAAATCGCGGCAAAGTAACTTCCTGCTTTTAATACCGCCTGCAGTTGCCGAAGCACTTCGAGGTATACGGATGGTGCGTTTAGGTTAGATAGAGGAGAATGTGAAAATAAATATAAAGCGAAAGATTATACTGGCGGGAGTGTGAAATTGATACACTGTAACTTGAAAATATTTATTGTTAGGTTAGGTGTTGACACATTGAATATAAGTGGAAAATCAAGCCTCGTAGGGAGAAACGATATTGAGTATTAGCAAGTGAGTTAAGTATTTGACCGAGATACTTTAAATTTGAATTTTAATTCGCATTTAAATTTCAATTTAGAGTCGAGTTTCACCAACGTTAAATTTTACTTTTAGAAAC
This sequence comes from Eufriesea mexicana, assembly GCF_001483705.2. Classification (NCBI taxonomy): domain Eukaryota; kingdom Metazoa; phylum Arthropoda; class Insecta; order Hymenoptera; family Apidae; genus Eufriesea; species Eufriesea mexicana. The sequence continues at coordinate 467,322 of NW_016907964.1, read as the reverse complement.
TCCGCTTAGAAACTTCATTATGGAAGCTCAACGGCCTTGATATCTGGTAGTTGTCTAACAACGGTAATGAAATAAATCGTATAATCAGCCTTGTAATCCCCGCTAATTGTAATAAACCATGTTCACGTGATAATTAGCATGTATGACAATCGTTACACGAGACTTATGAAGATAATCAAGAAGCAAGGTTGCGAGTATCGGGCTTCACGGGTCATTAATTCGTCTTTGTTTATATCGCCATTATCTCGATGCCTTGTATATACAAATAATGTGCCATTGTGCACAGATAAATCAGCTTTATCGCAACACGATGAAAGGATTCCCATTTTTCCCCTTCCCTCTGATGATAGCTCGTTGTATGTCGCTCTACGTATGCTTATATTTTTCGTACTGCCCCATTTAGCCGTGTTTAATAAGTCACTGGTATTATTCTTCGAGGAATTCAAATCGAAAATATGAAATAGTGGTCGGTAGGAGCACGTCACGTGGAGGAAAAGTGATCTCCTTAAAAATATTACGGTACCGTGTGAAATATTGCTCGAGATATCGTGAATACGCCATCATTCATTTCGACGTTGGATCCCATTGTCCCTCCTTCGCTTATCTGCCGACCATCGCGATATCAGCCTGTGAATACGTACCGTGTTACTTTATTAGATCCGACTATTTTTACCGTTCATCAGAATAACCGTGTCTGTTACGTCCGTTATTAATTTTTAGGGACGGAATGACTGCGATTAAATCGACATGGATTTTTCGACGAGATTTATGTAATTGAAAAGATGCGCATTCGGGTTACAATAGAAATCGGAATTCTCGTAATAGAAAATTAATTTCTTATTCGCAACTTTGCGATATCTTTATTAATATTTATCTTCGTATTATTATTATTCAAGTTAGGAATACCGTCACCGATTTTGGTGATTTTTAAATGTAATTAACTCCTTGCTCTACGCTTTAAGTTCCAATGACGTGTGCCATAATCAATAACAGTTGGTCACGCGTCGAGTCATTTCGAAAATAATACGTAACTGAGACAAGAAGACATAGGCGAAAATTAACCACGATCCTGACTAATGAAAATAACCATTAAACGTTGCAGAAGCACGTTTAAATTACTACTTTTCTAGCTATGTAAATTACTAGTTTCCTTGACAAAAATAAACGTGCATGTATCTTCTCTGTAACCAATGAAAACCTTCGAACTGATTCCTCTACTATTGGTCACGGATCACTCTATCGCCCTCCCTAAATTTTTCTTAGAACAGTGAAGAAATTGTAAGGATGTAAAATAAATATTACTGACCAAACTCTCGTTCGAAAACTGTCGAGGTTTCGATGGGGCGTGGCACGATCAACAGGAAGATCAGTCACGCGTCGAACTATTTCGTCCTAACGTGGCGAAGAATAACACGCAACTGAGGCAGAAGGACATCGACGAAAATCGACTATAAGCCTTGGTGTTTACGTTTGGTATCTACGACCCATGATTTCCTTACCACAAGTTCCATGTGATATTCTAGGCAAAGGCTTTAACCTTTTCCTCTTTTACTATTAAGTGGTCGTCCTTAGTTTCTGAGATATTATAATGGCCTGTAATGTTACATTAACTATAAATTTAATAATTTATACATATTTTACAAACGATAGTTATTTAATAACGAGTCATCAAATAATAATTATTTATTACAAACTGGAAAACATACCGATATCTTCGTTGATTTTAGTTCTTTATAACATTTATAAAAGGCAGAAGTTATTCGAAGCTGCTTCAAGCAGCAGAACTCGATATTACAACAATTTTCAACCGTTGATTAAAACATTCCAACCAACAGTTTCATTCTTGTCCATTTAAATTTACCATCGTAAAGTCACAAAGTTACTTGTTCAATGCCCATACGACGATGAAGCTTTCCTTCTTCAAAGTCGACATCCTAAACGATCGCCCAAAAGCGCTTCCGTTCCACAGTCTCACAATCCAATTACAGTTCGGAATCGGCTATGGCGGGAGACGGCCCCGATTAAAAGGGGCGCACTTTGTGCGTCGCTAACAAGTGGCGCCACGCGAAAATCCTCGCCTCGTTAAAATTACGTCAAAGGGGTTACTACGTTCTCCCCTCCGAATTCGTTGTCGAAAATGAATTCCTTATTCTCAGTCTCGAGAGCAGTATACGAGTTCAAAAGTTCTTTGCCAGAGCTATAAAGTCAAGACATTAGAGAAAACGTTCTTGTAAGATTGAATACGGTAGCGAAGTGCTTTTCTTTCTTGGATATTAATTACGAAGATTCAGTAACGAAGCGAAGAAAAATCGGTGTGTATAATATTGTTGTGAGCTTACCATAAATTTTCCCTCATATGTCTTGTTATTTGAGAAAAAGACTGGCAGGGTTTGAAAATATTGATTGATTAATAATTAACTGTCGTCAATAAAAGTAAAATAATTAGTACAGAATTTTAAAGAAATAGCGTAAAATATATTAATGTAGTATACACAATAGATACATTACCATCTGATTCATCCTTGTATTGATTCGCGTCTGTCAACATTCAAAGTTCGTCTTATAATGCCAATTTATTCTCTCTAAGCTGTGGCTGCATCAATGTCGGAAACAATAATGTTTCATTTCGATTGTGTAGGTAACTGAAACTAATAAATATCTAGAAAGTATCTGAAATACTCTAATGTACTGTAGAACATGTTTTTATTAATGATTAAATACTGTCAGTGATTACTTTTGAAATGTAGTTTATTACCCTAAAAAAGAATTAAGTTTGGTGATCAAAGTTATTAATCATGATAAGCTGTATCAGAAAATCGAGGAAGTTGATCAAGCATGATAATGAAATTTCGATTCATGAACACTTTCAAACTGGCCGACGTGTACAGACTCCTTTGTTCTGTCAGTGAAATTATGATTCATAACGAATCATGGTTTCAACTTGGCTGCGTTAAAAAAGAAATTTACAATGAATCAACAGTACAACAGTCAATTCATACATTGAATATGTATCCAATCATCTTGAGCTTATCATCAGCGTCATAAATATAAAAAAAGATATTGCAAGATGAAATAATGACTCGATAACTATGTTTTTTATAATGGGACAATATCTAAAAATACCATCTTTGTGTGACTTGTATATACTTCAATCCTTGTTAACATACACTGCAAAAGAAACATTATTATAACGTATTTACCAATACCCAACAAATTTAAAAGAAAATATTTCAATAATTATACTTAATAACGAAAATAATAATAAAGATATATTGTTGAGAACCTGATTGAAAAATTCAACATATATCTTATACATACCACGTGACAGAGATGGTGTTAATTTTGTGAAAAGCTTCACTGAAGATGAACCAAATGATGATCCGCCTTCCTAACCTTCTCACTCTTACCAAAAATAACCTAAAAGAAAACACATTCAGCACATACTTTTAACCCGCATCTCATAGAAGAGCGTGTCCGCAATAAAAAGCGGCGCATCGATGCATCCCTGCGCGACAGTAAAGACGCGAACGAGATATCCAACGAGGGAGCAGCAAACTGTTTGGGATATTTCGTTTCTGGCGGAAGCGTGTCAGTGTTATCTTTGCGGCCCGAGCCCAGCAACGTTCGACTCGTGGTGACTTTCGTCTGAATAATTCCTGGTATCTCGTTGACCCATCTTGGGAATCGCACGTAGGAGAGGAACAGGGACGTAGCAACTGGTTCGCGCGACAGCTTTGTAGCACCTCCGCAACGAAAGAAAATAGATCAGAGATGGAATGACGCATTACGCACCTTTTCAGAGAATACGTCTAACAGACTCTGTTCCGTGACAAATGTAAGAGTAGCAGCTGAACTGTGGATCAAAGTTGAGCAGTTAATATGATAATTAATAATAGAGAAGTAACGATAAAGCTTTCAGACTTTTTTCATATATACTCTACTGGAAATATAAATAGAAGAACATCTTACCGGCGAGCCTTTGATTGCTATATAGTGAATTATCGATTATCCATGTGACACGCACCATGTGAGTTGGCAAAATAATTCAGATGACTGTTAGATGTGCGCCACTGTCGCAATGGGTAGTAGTAGGAATACACTTCACTAGCAGTGAGTTTTGGAGACATCTAACGACCAAATAAGAATTAAGATTGTGTGAAATTTAATTGAAACAAATGAGATTAATTTTAATGCAATGAATCGGATGTTCTTACATTATTCGTACTTTTAATAGCGGGAGAAGGTAAAACTGCAAATGTAGGTAGATGAGATGGTGATTGATGGAAATTGCGTAGGGTTTGTATTAAACTTTTTGTAGGATGACAAACGTTTCTAATGACTTTTATTGTTATTCAATTATGTTGCATCATAATTGCAATATAAAAGTACTAGAAATTTTTATATATATATATATATATGATACTGTTTTGTCATGTGTACTACCCATTTATTTTTAGAAAAAATATATACGCTATTAATTTTATTATTGTCTGCAGGTTCTGAAATACATTACAGGGTGAAATTAATCAGGATTATGCGCGATATACCAAGTCAGCTTAGTCTACTTTCGAAAAGGTTATTAAAACACAAAAATGAGTACTCGAAAATAAGGTCAAGTAGTACACATACCCTCGTATGAACTTTTATTTTATTGTTCTTGTATTTTGAGTGCACTTGTAATCTAGTGCACATGCATTATAATAGACCTATATATATATCGAAAGTAAATCGTGTTAAATTATAAGTGTTCGAGTAACAGTTTCAACTCCATTGTTATGAAAAGATAGTAGATACTACAGGAAATAAAAAATTACTGGTATATTCGTACGTCATTTCAGTACGACCATAGTTCGGTAGAATTAATTAATCATTAGAGGTTACTGAGAGATATATTTTTTTACGCGAGTCGAATGCTTCTTTATTTTTCTGCTTCTATATTCCGCACTTCCCCATGTTTCTAATATCATTCACTAGACAATGCATTTCAAGGAAGCAACCTTTGAACTCCAAAACCATCTAAAATCGTCCAAAAGGACTATCCATAATGAAGAAATTCTTGCTCCACCTTCAACTACATCTCTACTTCACCGTAACCAAGTACGAATTCTAGATCCCAATAAAAGGATCCTGTTTCTCCGGCTACGTCAACAAAGCCACCAGCCGTGACGTAGCACAAGGTCCTCGGCAATAACTTGGAGCAAGCCTCTCAATCGATAAAGCCTCCCACTTCGGTCAAGCCGAAACCTGAACTAGTCGTTCCCAAGATCCAAGCTCTTCACCCTCTAATACTCTCACGAAACTTTCTCTTTGGTAATTCGCGTACGTTCGAATCGGCAGAGCGAGATTTTTTGGGCGTTAACGTCTTCCAACGTGTTCGCTAGAAGGATATATAATAACGCGAACACTACGACAACAGCAACAGCACAGCAACAACGATGGTGAGGAAAAAGTAAAAAAAAAAGGCGTTGCATGCGAACGAGTGTCGTATGAAATTATAATTGCATTCAACAGCGGAGGCGCTGCCGCCTCTCATTTGTTAAGCAAGTCGCGCATTGACGTCATACGTCTATGCGAGCCAAGCTACAGAAAACCCGGCTTCCGTGAAAACTTGACGGTATAGGCTGCTTTAAAGTTATATCGGTTAGTCAAAATGGGAGATTACGACTTTTAATCCGTTTCTTTTTCTTTAAATAACAATATTATAAATGACATTCGTAAATTATAAAGGAAACGTAAGTTGAATTCGGAAAGGAGAAATTTGTTGTTATTAACAACTTCAGTTTGAATTTACATAATTAAGGTCGATCACGCGTAAATTATAGAAGTATATTGATATTTTTTCTTTATGAAAATATTTAAATTGTAAATAACTCATTCTGATAGATGTCACTGGTAAGGTCAAGGGTGAAGGTGGTATTTCCATTTTGTGGGTTGGCAGAATCGATCCTTTTCATTTAATAATTTCGAAGCTCATATTTTTTCAATTAATTCTAAATTTTGTATAATTATTTAGCTCACATGTGAATCTCAATTGATCTAATGTCAAACAGATACCGTAAAATATTCAATTCACCTACCACTTACGATGTTTTTAAAAATGCGACAATTTTTTTGAAAGAATTGTTATAGATCTTATAATTAGATTTACTAACCTTTAATAATAGAGTTAGTTAAGAATCGTAGAAATCTATATATGTGGAAAGTATACGTTTATCGCAGAAAAATATTCTTTTCATCATCTTTCTCAGCATCCTACGCTTTATCGACCTGTACTTCCAAGACACCCCATAGTTACACTCAACACACGGGAGATGATACACAGCGGCGACCGTTTGACTCGTGTTCGCACGGAAGTCCCGAAGGTATCGACACACATTTACAGCACCAGGTCGTATTTTTCGACGAGCTTCGCCCGATACATGCTTCTACTCGCTATTAGGCCACTTGTCTTCCTTCTTTGTTCCTTGTTTGCTTGATCTCCTATCCTGGTGATTCTGCGTGGTCGAGAGGTGCATCTTTGCAAGTGTTACGAAGCTGGGCATATAGATTTTGATGAGGAAATGTATTATCGACGGACCTATTGGTGAAGAAAGATTTGTATGAGAATGTTGACGAATTAATAGCAAAATATGTATATTATGTTATATACCTGAGCTTAGAACGTTAGTGTGTTGTGTAGTGAAGTTGTTAATTTGAGTTCTTTTAGAATGTGTAACGATATGATGGATTCTTTATATCTGAAACAAGAGTTAGACGTTAAACTTACTTCTTTAGTTAGAAAATTAAAACTTAATTATTGACTTACACTTTAATCATATATTTCGAAATATTTGAAGCACATAATATGAACAATTAAATAATATCGCGAGAGAGTAATTAATATTATTTTATAAATGAATTTGCAGTAATGAAATTTCGCAATGTATTATTTGATAATTATACTTTAGTGTAGGTTATAAATACGTAAGAAATTTCTTATTTCCAAAAATAATTAAATCTATGTTTGCTCTAAAGATAGAGCACACTCGCTCTAAGCGCAAATAAAATACGCACACGTGAATCAGTATTTATCTACCCCTTTTTTTCATTGAAGACGGAATCGATTAATCGAAAACCGATCGGAATTGTTATGCACTCTCTTGTTCCATTCACTACGTGTACACGTTGTTACAGCATACGTTACCTATTTCCGTGTGAAACACCCTCTTTCTCTCGAGTATTTACGTAATGACGCGGTGACCCGTTTCAGCCAGCGCTTAAGTATGTAAATTGCACGGAATTACTATTGTGCCGGCCGTGTTAAGCTTCTTATTCAAATTGTTGCTTTTAATCTTTTCCCGCTGGCCGATCTAACACGTTTCGGAACAACGCTGTCTCGATTAATTTCTCGTACGCTTGATCTGTTTTCCATTCCCCGTTCTCGTATTTGACATCTGGATTTGCTTTGTACGCTTCGTCCCACTATAAGTATAAATTGTAAGATCAGAGACGTATTTTGATTTCAGGCTGCTACTTTAAATTAATAACTTGATATCTTGTAAAGTAATTATTAAAACATACGTATATGCCTTGGACGAAGTCAATAAGATCCACAAAACCAATTGTAGTTGTAGATGGTATCAATATAGGATTACAACAGAAAATACGAGATCAAATTTAATTTAAATTAGGACCAAAGGAAATTAAACGAAACGAAATTTATTTAACACTCTGTCACTTAACGATTACTATTAACATTGGAATTTACTTATTAATATTTGTTATAAAAGATAACTAGATACTGTTATAAAATATTAAAATCCTGATTTTCTTATTTTATAAAAATTTAATATTATTATTATATATTATAATTAATATATATTTCACATCAAATAATTTCTGTTACATTATTTTCAAACCTTAATTGAATCTAAGGAATGAACTCAAAAAATTAATTATAAATCACATAGTAGTCTCTCAGACATAATCTCAGACGATTACATATAATTTCCCTAATAAGTGTGGTTGTCACTAGCACGATCTAAACGATCTACTCCACTTTTAGCTCAGAATGATTTATTCAAGATACCGGTACGCGATTTCACTCTTTGCGAAAGGAATAATATACTTCTGTTGTATTTATAATTAATCTTGTTACTAATGAACTACGCCAGATAAAAAGTCGAAGGAAATTTGTCGAGTTATTAACATCTAAATATCATCCTAACATGAAAAATTCGTCCTTTCTCTTTGAAGTGAAAGCAGTGAAAGCCAAATAAGATTCGCACTTTGAAGAATCAAATCAAATAGAAGTGATACGTAGTTAGATAAGCAAAATTTGGTGACCATCTAGTATTTGTTAATTTATATTGTTCATTTCATTATTTACCATACAGCTAACCATACATAGTTATTTTATTTTTGAATGGAGAAATTTAATCCAGGATACCTCGACGTATCCAAAAATTTCACCCATTTCATTTTTGCCTACCTCTTATATAAAAGGATCGATGAGCAAATCGTCGACGAAACATTACTAGACAATTTCTGCGACTTGTCAATCCAAGATGGTTAGAGAGCTCGAGAGCATGTCGGGAACCTTGAATGTCAACGTGTCAGCAGCACGATGGCAACCTCACAGCATCGTCCGCTGGATGCGATGAAAAACGATATCTGAATTCACTGAGCGAAATAGTGTCGCCTACATAGTGGCGACACAAGAGCAGCTCATTCTTGCATGGACGTTTTACACTCCAGCCACTCTCGAGTATAACGCTTCGCACGAGTGCAACTCTGTGACCTAGAATTTTAAAGACATATTTCTTAGATTCGCCACTCTAACGTGACCATAATAAACCATAGCCTTCGCGCGCCGGATTCCAAAATGCAAAGCAAATTTACCATGAATCAGTTTCGTTGCCTTGGAATTATTACAGTATTGCTGCACGAAAATTACTGTCCACTGGAGTAATCGTTTAACCTTTCTAATCTAATCGGATTGATTTTCAAAAGCGTGACTAATTACAATAATTACAATTTATCATGTTAAAATTGCTTCAAGTATAACGCTATTAATACTTTATAGCAGTAGTTAGCTCGAACACACATTTTTCAAAATTGACTTCTTAAGAAGCGGTTTATATAATGATCCTTCCCCGATAACAAAAAATAGCCAAAGGTCTAATTTTTATTTTTAATACACCGTCAACACGTAGGTCGGGAAGTATTCATTTCCCCCATAACTTAGCTAGAGATTATTTGACGAATAGTTGTTTAGTAGATGAACGTCTTAATGGTTTCATTATACCCTATGCCATAATTAGTCTAGTGAAGCGAGGATCCATGAGTGTTTTGAAAGTGACTTTGAGCAGATGTCGAATGAATTTGAAGAAAAAAAGGCAATTAGTATCAGCTTACAACCAATCCCCGTATCTACTGTTTTTTCACCGAGAAGTAGAAAGACAATGAAATACGAGCCACGATTCTAGCTGGGTTACGCCTACGTTTGTTCGACTAAATAGGGTTCTCCTTTGCGCGACGGGAGTCGAAGTACCGTTCGTCAGGTAATAAAGAAAATTTTTGTAATCCTAATGAACTAACTGGTTACACCCATATCCTCTGTAGTTCAATAATTATATTGATTCTCTTTCATTCCAAGGATATGTTCGTGGATGCATCCATTTATATTCAATATCTTAAGTGTTTTGCAAAATTTGACCTGCAAATAAAAGAAAAAACAATTATAAAAGCTTTCGGAATAGTTTCTCAAGTGATAACATTGCAAAATAGTTGTGAAATTAGTAAATCGTTAACTTTCAAATACAGGAGAAAGGCAAATGTTTTTGCGGCTTACCTTATTGTTTTTGTATGTATCTCTGGATATTAACTGCTAACAAGAGTGGAGTAAAAACTGAATGACCGTAGAACTGAGAATGCTTGTTCATTTTATCCTTCGAACATCCTAGAAAGATATATAGTAAAAGTTATATCGCTACATCGGAGATATTACGTCACCTAACCTCAATCTGAAGAATCGAAAACATTTAAAAAGGACGAAAATTGAAAGATGTAATATCATGTCGCAAATCAGAAAAATGTGGAAAGGAAACATCGTTTGCAATAATGAAGGTTACCAACGCGAATTCGCGATTTTCTTTTTTCTCCCCCTTGTCACTTTACGTCTTGCTCTTGTCGCGACGAACGCTATTCACGAAGGCAAATGGGAAAGGTATAACGAAGCGCGCGGACGGTGCTCTGTTCGTTACATTCGCTTAACGAGTGTTTTAACACTCGAACTGTGTAACGAGTACACTTAACCTATCTACATTGATAAGCGTGCCGCTAGATTTTTGCAACCTTGATCCTAATCAAACAGATCGCGGCGTTAGCATCTATACCGTGCAGGAATCCATTGAAAATAACATTCCAAGGCATGTCGCCTTATAGCAAAGCGTTTAACCTGAATGGTTTACGAAAGAAAGAGAATCGTTGCACGTGTTACACACAGTTTGCCACAAGGAGAATACTTCTGCTCTGGCCCCATTATCTATTTTGAATCATCTCTTACCTTTCTGTCCTTTTTTTTATGAACTCTGAATTTCATGTCGCGTCCCGCAGATACTTTTTGACACGTTTACTGTGTTCTCTCGAGCGCCATGTGTAAATTGCCGATAAAAACGGAACCATACATATCGCCTGAGCGTCATAGTACCTTTTTTGCACCCTGTACAAGAAATATTCGAATTACGAGCGGTTTCGAGTCATTTCTATTTTTATGGTGAAAAAGTGTATTTATTTTTAGAAAATTCCAATAGGATCGAAAATTGAACTAGTAATTGAATTAGTTTGTTCGTGTTTGTTGAATTTTGTGTTTCCCGTACAAGTTAAATCGAAACGAAACGGATAGAGTGGGCATTGATTGCGTTTGACACGACGAAATGCATTTCTGGTATGAGAATAATTTTCGGAAGAGTATGTATCGTGCTACTGTGCTTAAAGTGAAACAGAACATGCTGGGATAAAATAGGATATTTTCGCGTAAAACTGAACGGTCGTGCGTTTATCTGAAATTTTTTGGAAATATAAACTTCCTAACCTTCAATTGGTGATGTACAGTTTTGCTATAGTATATGTAATATATTTACTATATGTTATTTACTACGTGATTTTATCATATTAATTATATTATGATAATTTATAAACAAAAAGTATATTTTTATTAGTACATTAAGTGAAATTTGTTCATTTATCACTTAAATCACTTAAATACGATGTCAATTTGACGTCATGTCTCCAGTTAGAGGTTAATTATAGAAGAAAAATTTAATTGTAAAAAATTCGAATAATTACATATTAGGTTATATCAGAAATAACGATAAGAGATGTTTAATTGGTATTAACTATAATCAAAATATGTTACCTTATTTTTATAAACAATTTTTAAGTCATGTTTCGAATAACATTTCAAATATGAATAACAAAATTTACTCCAAACAGTATTCAAAATGAAAATCCAATCTAGAGAATTTAGACTAGAATTCCCCAAAAAACTTGAACATTTCATAGATTGACCAAATGATTGACCATCTACATAATTCTCCAATTCGCGCACAAATTATGTATAATATCAAAAAATCAATTTTCACGTTGAAGGAAATTGCGTTCCATAGATTCTAGTAACCAAGTGAATAATGACCAGGAAACGGGTGAGAGTTTTCGATTGTTAGGATTCCCGGTTCGAAATTTAGCTTCTGCAAACAGACCTGGTTTCCGTATTGCGATAGCAAGGGTTGACTGTTTGGAATCAGTGCTCGCGACACGATGCATAATACAAATTGGTGTTCTCGCGTCTGGTTTCTGGTCGACGAATTCTCGCGACAATCGATGGTCCACGTTCGATTATTCCCCCGGGAATAGTGGCACGTTGTTATTGCAATCGACAGCCATAGGCAAGCTGCTGCCGCTGGCCCCTTTAATTAGTAGTGAAATTGATTTAAAATAAATTCATTCATAATTTGTTGAAAACATTCCGTAAACAAGATTTTACCTTGTTTTTCTCTCCACGGTTCCCTTGTGCCTTCTTTCTTTTCCTCTTTTTCTTTGTATACAGTTTCCAAATAACGTACCTAACCTCATTCTTCTCAGAAGCGCCTCTCTAGTGTAGTTCCACATATACCGTATATGTTTGCCGAAATTACATTCTGCGCAATTTCGATATTCTAAAATACTACGGAAACCTACTAGGTGTGCCCTCTATCGAATTAAGGAGTCCCGATCCATTACCATCGTTTCTGTTTTATCCGCGACGGATATCTTACCGATTGGACTGACACGAAATAAAATTAGAAGAAATCTGCAACTTCTTTATTTCTTTTTCACAATTCATTTAACATTTGATTATTAATATGATTTTCGTTATAAGAATAGAATCTATCTCGGAATAAATTATAAGATTTATATTATTTTGTTTTCTCGTTACTTGAAAATAAAAAAATTTTTATTGGATTTATTTCGATGATGGAACACAGGTTTAAGTAAATACTTTGCAATATTAGAGGACTAAAGTATTTGGTTAGGCATTATAAATCATGACTTATCGTATTTAAGTGTTATTAAACGATAATAAGAATATACATATACATATGCAGACTAATTCACGAGCAGTACAAGTAAGAAATTGTGATAAATGTTAATCGGTAAAGATACTTAAAGATATTTATCAACTGCACGCGATTTCACAATGCAAAAGAAAAGCTCCGGTCTTTTATTCCATGGAAAAGAAAATGAATCGCCATTCTCTAGTATCCCGTCACGATAATTAGCCAGAAGAGGACAAAAAGGAAAAAGGAGGCGCGAATTGTGCGTTTCACCCGGCTTTCTTTCAAAGCTCCGAAACTCGTCGAGCAAATAAAGAAAAAGGGCATGGCGAGGACGAAGGCCGCCGCTACACATTCACCTTTTGAAGCGGCACTTTTCAAAGCGTCACTTTATGAACCATCCAACTGCGTTACGACAACGCTCATTCCCGTGTCGCGAAGCTCCCCTTTCACCCTTTCGTGCTACGCCCGTGACAACGTCCACTAGCTACACGTGTACCCGTCGATATCTCCCGCTTTTATTATTAATCCACAGCCTCGTTCGCCCTCGCTGGCTTGCCTTTTCTTAACAGAACGTATATATGTCCATATTTAACGTTATCCTCCGTCACATAGGTCGCCCCGCACTCTTTCCCGCCTTCCTTCGCCCCCTCCTTGTCCCTCCTCGCCCCCTCTCTAATCGTTTTATCTTTGAGAACTAATTGTTACTGAACATGCGGTTGAACTTCTCCACGCAGAGGAGCCGGGAGGCCGGAAAGTGTTGTCAAGCTGAAACAGCTTTTCCCCCCACAGCTTTTTAAAAGCATCCAGTCGTGGATGACGCATCAGGTAGCACACACGTTCCCTCTCCCTTGCTCTACCTACGGCGTCTAGCGAGCATGTGCACGGTAAAAAACCGAGTATCGAATGCTACCGCATGAATAAGTCCCTTTGAAGTTTCCACCTCCCACGCTTCGCTCCGAAAAATCTCGCAACTTCAACCCCTTTAAACCGACGCGCCTCTCTCCTCGTCGTCTGTCGGCGGGTCCCCTATGCATGCCTTTAAGCCGGGTTCACACAGGTGCGGCCAAGTTTGTCTTCGCGATGTTTTCGTGCCGGTTGAGCCAGGGACAACAGAGATAGGGCGAGAGATACACAGAATGTGGGAAAGAGAAGAGACACGGAGGTGGTGCACGTGTTCGGAAGTGTCGCGTGGGACGAGCTTTTGTGCGAGATACCTCGAGCACGACGCATGGAAATATTTGTCTGGTCTATCGTTAGCCACGAGGTACCGTTTAGCGCGGATTAATTATAAAGTACGGACTAACGGCATCAACGTGTGCCGCGACGAAGTTCTGCATTGCATTAAATCCTATTTATGATCGCAGACCGGAGCCGACTTTCCGACTCGCTGATTAATTTTCTGTTACGTCATCCTCGAGTTTGGAGAACTTCTTCCGAATGTCTGTGATAAAATTACTTGGTTCATCAATCTTCGATAAATGATGAGAAATCTCCACTTTTTCGTGAAGATTGAGCGATTCTTCTGGAACACAGTGTAACTCTGTTTGCAGTTACGTGTGACATAAAAATATATAATATTAATAAAATTTGAAAGATCGTTAACGATATTATGATGGAAATATTTTACCTTAAATTTATGATTCTTATGTTTATCGTTGATTGGTATGAATTTTGTCTTTCGTTATATCTTAAATTCTTCTTTTCAGATAAAGCGCTCTTGTCAATCTGAAAAATTAAATATGGAGAAGATGGTGTTGTTGAACGTAACATTTTATAATAGAGTTAATGTTATAGTTGAGAAGTTCGTTGAAAATCTTTCTGTTTTCTTACTTTGTGCTTGTCAACGATATTTTTTGGCCTTTCTCGACTTCTGTACAAGCCACGATTAAGTTTCTATTATGCCCGCTCGTGGAATTCTATGCACTTGGAAGTTTCAAAGCACAATTTAAAATCCTGGAGTTGCATTGAATGCTCATTACTGCAGTTGAGTAAGAAACATGAAAAGCGTAACATGAACGGTAAAACGCGATACAGTAACGCGCACAAAAGAGCTCATTGTAGAGAAAAGGGGTACTAAGAATAGAATACCATGGAGTATTATTGCAAAAGAACACAATTGTAGAGGGAACGTTCAAAGAATGTTAGATGAAGTAGCGTTACGTCGAAGCAACGAATGCATCACCATAAGTCCGCAGAAAGATCGATGCTTCAGAATCGATCCCTACTTTTTCTGTGCTAATAACAAGTCGAGCAGGACAGACTTGCTTTAAAATAAATGTCTTAAGAGACGTTGCAGAGCACGTTCAATATTTCTAATTGACTAATACCTAAGTCTCTCAGTAAAAAATATTACCTCTGGTTTGTAAATTTTCATTCGTAATACGAGTTAAGGATAGTTTACATGGAGAACGAAATCTCTGTGCTGCATGTGACGTGCTTCAAGGGCCCCAATAATCCCGGCACCTGAGAAATAAAAACTAGCGTTAGACTGTTTAACAATTGATCTAAAATAGTACATCTGGGAATCTAAATTAATAATCCACTTGCAAAAAGGACATTACCTCGTTCAATTTTCCTTAATATCTTCAGGAATAGATATGTCTTGAATTTCTAACTTAAGGGAATTCTTGTCAGGCCAATAAAAATCCCTTTACACGGACATTTTCAAAAATATATACTTTAAGAAAATGTAAAAAAAAAAACGTAAAGAAAGAAATCGATTGTTTTAATCCGGATTACAACGATACCCCCTTAATTTAATTTTTTCCTATTTCTCCTATCGCATTAGTCTTCAAATAGACGAGATATTTCATCGGCTTCTCGAATAGGTCACATTCCTTAACATTATAAATTGATCGATGGTTACAAATAAATTCGAAATTCCCGCGTCAAGTTCGACGGCAGCGAGAGCAAAGGCGTAGTCGCAAGGGCACGGCTCTGAAAGGCTTACGTGCCAACGGGCGATTATTCGCAACCAGGTGACAATGATTTATGCCGTAGCAACGCTGGCAGCGGATTCTTGCGACCGCAGAAACCGCGAGAGGTCACGAGCTGCGCCTCCTACTCTCTCCTCCTGACTCTTTCTCTCTGTTCGACCGACCGCGAGTCTGGCTTCGTCGGTAATTATTTATGTTGGCTGGTCTTCGCGCGAGACGGTAATTGAATTTGCGTCCGTAGAACGGCCGCTGACCGTAATTCGTCGACCGGTGAAAGGGAGGGAGCAAGAGAATGAGAAAGAGCGGTGGAGGAAAAGAGAGGGAAACGGAGAAACCTAGACGATTAATATGGTCTTAATTGTCCTCGTCGTCGCGCGAACGAAACGTGGCTGCTGACGCGCTTAAGGCCAATTGAAGTCTCATTAAGGGAATCTTAAATCGCCTGGACGTGGAAGTTATGAACTCGTGTGGATGTCTTTTTGCAAAGGATGTGAAATATGTTCCTTCGAATGAAATTTCTTATATGTTTAATTAGTAGATGGATTTCAATTGGTGGTAATAAAACTAATGGTTAAAATTAATGGTTGAACGAGCAAGTAATTGCCTTTGCAAATAAACGTTTAACGCAAAATTTGAAATACCATTGCTCTGTAATAATACGAAAGTTAAAATTTCTTTTGAAAAATTCTTGCAGAAGGAAAGCAGGAAGAAAGGAAAATGGAGAAACATTAAGAAAACTAAAAAAAAACGGAACAGTCTCTTCGCGAGAATTTATAGATACGTTATCTTCAGCGATATCTTTTATCCAAGAAAAAACCAAAGGAAAAATGTGTAAGAACTAGAACACATAGTTTTCGCCGGTTTCAAAACTACCCCATAACTTATACAAGGTAAATTTACCTAGCATTATGCTATCCACTACACGTTCCTAAAAGTTGCAACATGGTCGACCATTAACCTCGCAAGATAAATCTTCGCCGCTACTCTAAAAAATTCCAGCATCCATAACCCTGCAACCTAACCTAACTCATATTTTTATCGTCCATAGAAATATTTCGCTTTTCGATGTGTTTACCGCTTAAAGGTATACAGGCTACGTGACCGAAACCTACAAGTCAGGCTCAAGGGTTTAGGACAGAGTCGAGACTAATTCCCTTTCATACTACGTGTCCCTACGCAAAGATAGATAAGAAGCGGGCCATATATGTATACCGTGAACAACCGTAAATACCTCTCATGGCCCTTTCCGCCTCGGGTTCCCTCGTCACGAAGCTTTTTTTCAATGTTCTCCGAGCGTGTGCCTTGTCTCTTCTTTCTTTATCCTTGTGACGGTGAGCCAAAGTGGCGGCCTCTGTTGTGAACCCTCGAAGTAAGAGAGATACGCCACGGAGGGGCGCGACATTTGCGATTCAAAGTGTTCACAGCGAGGAAATGAAGATTAAGGGCGGAGAGTTTAAACGAACGAGAATTACGACACGTGTACTCGTGCGAAAGGGTGCGGAGGGTGCTACAGATGATCTATAGCGGCAGCCTGCCGCTTTTGTCCGGGTTCATTTTGTAAGTCAATATCGCAGCCAGAGGCAAAGAATTGCCCTCGTACTTATGGCGTCAACTGGACAGCGACTTGGTCTAAGTGTTTCGCAAACGAATAGATTGATGGGTTAATGAAATTGTTTGGACGAATTCTATGACTGTTCGCTTTAATACTGGAAACGAAATGTGTACTTTGTTTATCGTGGTATATTTTTGTTAGAAATATTCCCAGAGCGAATCATCCTAATCAAACATTAAGTTAATTATTTGTCAATAAATAAATACATTATTGAAAAAATGTATAAATATATTAATGTGCACTATTTTTATCTATTTTGCAGATAAATCTACGCCTCATTCTTGTCAGTGGTAAGACAAAAGAGTTCCTATTCAGTCCGAGCGACTCTGCGGGGGACATAGCGCACCATGTATTTGAAAACTGGCCGGAAGGTATGTTATTACTGATCTTTATTTGGAACTATCGCTATAAACATTTTCATCGATATACTAACCAACTGCGTAGTCTTCCTCCCACGCGAATTCTTTTGTCAAAGTAAAGAAAATAAATAGAAAGAAGCGAAATAAAATTCACGAAAGCTGGACAATATTTGTCAACTAGAATCGTGTATTCGCGAGATAGTCAGCCGAGATAATCGTGGAGAACAATGGATGCAAGACAGTCCGATTAAGCGCCCTGTCGCGTTAATCTATCACTCGAAATTTCCCTCGACGTGATGTGTCATCGAAATTCCCTTATCATCGAGAAACTTGATGGAAGTGTCGCGTTTGTCAAAACTCGCTCATACAATTATCCATACAACACACGCACACCGGTACCAGCGTGATATATTAGAAGAACGTATCTTTCTATCGGTAAAATAAACGTAGTTGATTGTACATCCTCTCTCTATACAGTACTATTTTACGCTTGTATTTCCATCGTCTGTCACTGTCGAGCTACGTGTAGTATGGAACTGCTGGAATTGAAAACATTCACAGAAGTGTGTAGACCGTGAAACATCGCCATCTAGCGAGAGATATATCAGAAGCCCGGAATACAATTCAATTAGACACGGCACGACGCGAGATGGCGAAACGAGCGGGGTAAAAATTTCGGAGCAGGATGAGAAACTTGTTAGAGTGATTTATCGTGCAATGAAATTTTCGTTAAAATTATGCCGGAGTAAGGGAAAAGAGTGTGTAGAAAGGAATTGATCGATGGAGGAAATTTTTGAAACGCGAATGTTGTTCGTATAATTTTTTGCTCATTTATGAATACTTCGAATGCAATTATCTCGTTAATTACATAGAATTAAAAATGTTTGCTAATTTAATGAGATTTACGTTTATCGTTCTTCGAAATCATCTTATACGAGAAAGTAGAAAGTATTAAAACTATTATTAAATCCTTGCATTACCATTTAACCTCCGATGACGCGTGCCATAGTCAACAGCAATGTCGGACACGTTGAGATACGTCGAGATACGTGAAGCCATTTCGTGCGAACTTGGCAATTAATAACACGCAACTGAAACAGGAAAATATCGGCGAAAATTAACCACGGGCCTGATTGACCCGCGATGTTTACGTTCGGCCCCATCTACGACCCATAACTCTCTTCCGTGATACTCGTGTTTGGCTCCATCTACAACCCACGGCTGCGGCCCGTGATACTCGTGTTTGACCCTATCTACGATGCACGGCTGTCGTCCGTAATACTCGTGTTTGGCCTGATATCCTTACCACGAGTCTCGTACGATATTGTAGGCGAAGGTGTCAATATAACATAGCGATCATAAAATGAAACAAAGCTATATTAGTGCCACGTAAAATGAAACGGAGCTGTATAAAGTACGTTAATATTACCTTTAATAAGGTCAAATAAAAGGAAAATAGAATAGTATAACTAGTAAGAGGTTGTACATCAACATTGTAGCGAATTTCACTCTATACTCTTTTATTCACGTACGAAAACACATATACATCCTATACATAGATGCTGCTCTTATATCGAGAAAAAAGGAAGAGAAAAGAAATTGAACCAACAATTGCTTTGTCTCCATGCTTTAAATACTGTAAAAGGCGAATCAAGTGGGCTTACATTCTTCTAAGTAGCGTGTTTCGATGCAAATTTCCACGATACTTGAGAAGTAACCTGTTTAATATTAAAATGCATTCAGCGACCGCATCTTTTATTATCTCCAATTGTCGCGTTGGAATTACGTCGGTTCTGAAAGGAAGAAATGAGAAGTTGCACGGTACTGCTAGTACAGTTTCATTAACTTAGATGGCATTTCCCAGAAATTCGGTAATTAACTACTTCAGACTCTGAGTGTAGCATGGTGTTATAATTGCAGTACTTTCCGGGAAAAAAATTTTCTTTTCTTTTCAACACAATCAGCGCTTATACAGTTTCCTATGACATTTTATGTAATACGTCATAATTAATATTTGGAATTACGTATACGTAACGTATTTAGCTATATACATTATCAACGATTATCTGCATTTACATGTTATATAAAAACAAAATACCAGATTATTTTCAAATATAAAATATACTAACTGAAATGATAATCTGGAAATAAATTTCGATAAAATGTATATTTTAAACATTTTTTTTTTTTTATTTAAAACAATTATTCGAAAATTACAACCAATTGTCTGCATATATTCGAGGAACATATTACAGCACAACGTGAAATTCTACTCTTATTCTCGACTCCACTGCGATTCACCATATATTTTCAACAAACACGTCACGTCACGTCACATCATGTCACGCCGTGCCACGTCGCAATCTTATCTTTCACGTGCACAATAAAACCTCTTCAAATCCCTCTACGTATTACTCTATGCTTTTACACCGGTGACGACTAAATCCAAACGACGGGCGTTAAAAAGAAAATCAGAGAAGGTTCACATTCACGGAACGTGTGCCAGAAAACGACTGATGAAATTATCAACGCGAAGCACCCACGTTTTCCGGTTCAGCGGATATCGTTTCTTTTTTCTGCCCCGTCGTCCTTCTGCCGGTGGAAAACACTGAAAATATTCGAGGCAAGGTCGCAGGTCTGATACGAGGTCTTTCTCTTTGTCTTTTCAGACTGGGCGGAAGAGGCAGTCGCTAAAGCGGAGATCCTGCGGTTAATCTACCAGGGCCGTTTTCTGCACAGCAATGTCACGCTCGGTGCTCTTGGGCTTCCTTTCGGGAAAACCACGGTGATGCATCTGGTCCCACGAGAGAATCTTCCCGAGCCTAATTCTCAAGGTAAATCATTGATCAGCTGTCCAGGCCTATACGAACCGAGGGTATCCTCACCGAGGATAAACAGAAATTCACGAACTTAACCGATTTTTCAAATATTCGCCAACCATTTGTAATAGTTATTACATAGTTTATAGCAAATGTGTGCTTCGTATAATTTGCAATAACAATATGTACAATAATTTACGTAAGTACAATCACTTTTTCATATAAACAAGCCATTTACTTTCTCGTAATTATAGTTTTTAACGTGTAAGTGTTTTAAACGACTTTTTAAAGTTAAAAATGCGATTAGTGGCTGAAAATGATATCAACCAAAGGGACCTCTATACCCCATACGCATTACCCGTCCTAAAATAGGTTAAAATTCACGTTTTTAACAGATCTTACCAAGCCCCTTTACGTTTACATTAACCGTGAACTTACAGATTTTGATTTACAACATCGAACATAGTCTCTAATTGCAGACCTGTGGTACTATTGTAAGCTGGGGAAGTGTTAATTTACCTTTGCCTCAGGAATGTTTTCGATTGTCTCTCGTTGCATTCTTGATACTTGTAAGGTTTATATCTTTTATTTTATTTTAATCCTTTGCGAGGTTAGTGAAACGCGAGCCTATTAATAAATGATATACCTAATACGGACAAATAACAATATCTCCACGCTATATGCCTTACCTAACAAGTGTGTATACCCCCGCAAAGAAAGGGCAAGCCTCAAGATACAAGAGAATCCCGGAAGGACCAATCAGGTCCCTAGAGTCGGGTAAGGGATAGGATGGAAAGGAAAGCAGATACATGGACACCATTTATGCTCTAATCATGCACTATAAAGCAACATGAAAGAGGAATGCATCATATTATGAAAAATGAACACTGTACGGTTATGCACCGGCAGCATCGAAAGAAATTTGCCCGGAGATCGGATATTTATAATGGGGTTAATAAACACTTGCGAGAAAGAATCGATCAGCGTCCCATCTAGCGGCTAGTGGAGGACCTATTGTTATTGCATATATATACGTGTACTTCGCGGAGGTAGCATACGGTAAGGGGCTAGGAAAAATTCGGGAAGATATCGTGAAATGCACACAAGGTTTTGGTAGATTAAAACAGCAGTATTAACTGGGGATTGCTCACAGCTGTTTATATAATGTATTAAACAATATATAAAGCAATATATCAAGCAATATAATTAAGAAATCATACTATTTAAGAAATATTATACCTTTTTTCTTATATTGACTTCATAAATGAAAAATTTCACCAATACCTATTAATCTACTTTGCAGGGAATCGTTCTACTCGTCTCTTTTTCTTCCTTCTTATTTGCTTTTTATTGATACTAATAAGAAATACGATATTTCACGCGAAAATGAAATTCGTCTTGGAAAGCAATTATTTATCTTCTACAAGTTTATACTTAAAAATAGGGTCACATTTTCTTACGAGATAATTTCTTAATTTTATCTACAGAGTAAATGCCGAGAAACACAACATTTAGATCTTTCTTTTAAATTTAAAGGTAGAAAGTATGTAAGGGTGTAAATGTAATCGTACCAAGTCTCCTTTGAACTTTTCAAAGTTACTTAATTTTTTCTTTTTTTTGTTCCAATAAAACGTAAAATTCAATAGATTATATTAATACAAATTCGTCCCTGTTCTTTTTTTATTTTTAAATTTAACAGAAACGTATAGGTATCCTATTTCTCATGGCTCACTTTATATAGCAACAGACAGGTCTAAACGAGCTCACATTCGCCAGACACGAGGGTTAAGGAACAACCATGAATACGCTTACACGGTTACTTTATTTTATTATACACGACTCATGTGCCTCGCTGAATAAACATGCAATGCTGTTTGCACACGCTCGAACACATTGTTCTTCTTTCCCTGAGCGGGCTCGTTAATCCTGTTACCTCTATGTCTATATCGGATGTACACTTGAGATAGCAGTGATATTTCCCGTTCTCTATAGCCACCATGTAAATTTGTACTTCCATTTTCTATTCTTGGGTCTGTCGATCCATGTTTCGTCCTAAACCGCTTTTATGTATTTTCTCGGCAACGAAAAACAAATGAACAAATTTCGAGTGAACAAATTTTATTCTTTATTTTCGATTCGTTTTTTCACGTAGAATGTAACCCCTTCCTGGTTGTACACCGTTCCTGGGATAGCCTATATAATACAACTTAAAGACTAATGACTCTTCTAAAAAAGACTTCTGAATGTATCTCGCTGAATTTTCCGGAAGCGACTCGAAAAAGTTTGACAGTATTTTATTCTTACTTTTAGATTATGCCTCCTATTTCGAGACGTTTTGTATAGCTAGTTACAAACAATGTACAAAGCGACAATAAGAGACAGTTTTCGCGTGAACCCAATTGTAAGGGTTAGAATAATAAAATGTCATTTCTCTGTTACAGATCAGAGGCAAAAAAGTAAAGGCGGCAGGAGTAGTTGCTGCTTAGCTTCCTGTTGCATACTTTAAAGAAAACATTGGCTGCCCTGGATATATTTTGAGGTCGTTCCGTGTGAGAGTCAGCTCCCACGTTCTTCGAGCTGAGCCATGGTTTCTAAGGTTTCGATGCTGGTGTATCATTGTTAGTGGCTGAGCCTCGTGAGCAGTGTAGCAAAGCGAAGTTGTCGCACCCTTGTCGCCAATTCACCTAAATTAAAGGGAAACAAAAAGAAAAGGATTTACATTGGTTTGCCTGCAGCGCATGTTGAAACGACGAAAATGTGGTTTACCATTCCAGGTGAACGAATTGTATCATCATTGCTACCTTGTAAAAGAAATTATAGTGGAAAATTCCAAAGCCATATGTCTATAACGTCGCGTTTATTTTTGAAGGAATTTTAAACGTGACCAGAGTCGAGTAACGTGACTTATACAAAAGCTATTCCCTATTTCATTCGCTGCTAACCATATGCTTGATAACGATATATTTACACTGAAAATCTATTTATGAATCATCTCGCGACAGGAGATCGTCGAGGAAAGTTTTTAGGGATATCGATAACCTATTCCGAACGTGGACAGTGGGATGCCCCATAACGAGACACCGTTCAGCTCACCACGGTCCAGAAATCGACAGGAAATTACGCGACTCGGAGGACATCGACAGGTCTCCTAGTTGCTTCGTTCTGCATTTGCAGTCTCCTGTTAATTATACCATGTAAAAAAAGGGAAGATATTTCTAGTAAGATAAATTCTTCGTCGAAAAAGGTTAGGCTAGCAGAGCCTTTCGAGTAAACAAGGAGCGAAGGGCCGCTCTCTTGAACGGCGCTACACGATGCTTAGGAACTCAACCACTATCCTACTATACAGCAGCGTTAAATAGTAATTATTATTGTAGACGGGATCCGTGTGTGTGTGTGTGTTGCGTATGAATGAGAGTGTTCCGTTTGAAAGGCGACGGAGAGTGAGGTAGAGAAGAAGAGAGAGAGAGAGAGAGAAAGAGAGAGAGTGAGAGAAAAAGAGAGAGAGAGAAAGAAAGAAAGAGAGAGAAAGAGAGTGTAAAAGAGAGCGAAAGCGAGAGAAAGATAAATTTATGTTGTGATATGCAGGTAGTGAATATAATTATATATTATACATACTATTATTAAAATTATATATTATATATATATAAAATATATACATATATATATATATAATGGTATGAGACATGTTGACACGCAGTTAAACTCTCATACACAGGATAGACTTTATTATCATGAATTTAAAGTAATATTATGACGCCACTTCGAGAGTTTAGTGTCCTGGAATAAGATTACAGAGGAAAAAGAACATTGGATCTCTAATGGTAGTTATGACTAAATAAACACTCAATTATGTGTCCTATTAGCTCCTTCTTTTCATTCCACTCCTCCTCCGTTCTTTCCCTCCTCTTTTCGCATGCTTCTTCCTCTTTATCTTTATAGCCCGTTTCGATCCTTACCAACCCTCCTCCTTGCTTTATTTTGTTTCCACCCGTCCAATTTTTTTAATCGACCGGGCCTAGGAACGTCATTTATAGACCCAAATGATCAATTCGTATTATAGGCGAGAAAATATCCAATATCGCGAGTATCGATTATAGTTAGGTCCAACCAAACCATTTTACGATAAGTTGTAGCCTACTCTATACTCGACTATACTACTGTATAATGTACTATGACTCTTACCAATGCATAACATGTATATATAATATATATATATATATATATATAATAATATATATATATATAATATTCTTATGTAGTGAAATTCATCGTGACAGAAACGATGTCGAATGTTTATTTAATTTATTATCGTATGGAACGCCGTTCGAGATCGTTGGTATCTGCTTGACTCATAAACCTGGGTACCATATAAATTGAACTCAGCGCATGTATTTCTTTGTGATCTATTATATCTGTCTTCTTCTAAAAGAAACTTTTGAAAGAGAAAAAGTTATGAACGAAATCGTTGTTGATTCGAAATGTTTCCTACGATTTGTTTTCGAAACTTGAGAAATTAAAAAGAAAATGTTTATCGGACTGTTGAATGGTTACATTGAAAAATTGAAGATATAACGATCTTAAAAAGAGATATACGATAAAAAATGATATGATAATGACTTTATTGGATATGTTTTTATTTTTTCTTTTTTTTTTTTTTCGTTATTCGACGTTTCCGTGCATATTTGCGAGATACGTGTATTCCTTTTTACAAAACGATATAAAAAATTGAAAAACCGGTATGTTGAGTGCATGCAGATACGATTATGGGTTTATGGGGATGGCTAGCACTATGATTTAGCATTTTTAATAACTTCGTCTGATTTTGCGATCGACTTATCAATCATGATTATCGCTATTTTCGTTCTTTGTTCATATTTCCTTTTCTATTCCCTTTTTCGCCCCTTTTTTTAAGTACTATTAAGACATAGATTATCGGTATGAATGCTGTTTATAAAAGTAATAAATTGTTTAGCGAGTAAGTTTAAAACGTTGCGAATAAACACATCACACATACATACACACATGAAAATGTGGGCTATTAGTCGAAAACATGATGTCGATCGTATGTAATCTTTTCGCGTTTAGTTAAAGATCGATTATCGATTATCAGGTAATAATTGTGCGCCGGAATTTCCACAGGCGAGTCGATTTTCCATTTATTCTATCACGGGGTTACGTGTATGCAAAACAGAAAGAAAGAAAAAAAAAAAGTTGCTCTGTAATAAGCTTGTTGTACAGTTCCTTTGACGTTACAATATTACTTTAAAGTCTCGCTAAAGAAGTAGAAGAAACGAGACGTGTTTTCTCGAAACTAGAGATGAGCGTGAAATAAACGAACAATGGAGTTCTGTCGTCGAAGTTAGTAAAAACGAAAAATAAGACAACTTTCCTCTGTTAGGCGATCGTTCGAAATTCGACCTCGCCTAATCGCGGGAGCTTCGTATTTTAAACGTTGCAAAATCGCTGCAAAAATCGAGCGTGACATATTCTTCGTACGAAAAAAGTGTTCCGACTAGAAAGAATATTTGACGGCGTGCACCAGGTTTCCGAAAACGTATTCCCAAGAGAGCTAAACCCTCTACACCACCGAATCACTCCGTCTCTTTCTCTCTGTGTCTAAATATCGATGTCCGTTGTTCTCGTTTACGTTTGTCGTATCTTACAATGATGATCTCACTCCGAATACAATGAGAATAAAGGAAAAAGGAATGAAACGCGCGTGTCGCACCCACCAGCCGTAGCGGAGTGCAAGATGAAAAAGGGAAAACGAATCACGAACGCCATGGAACTTCCGAGAGATCGTAAGGAGGGGGATTAATTTAAAAAAGGAAAAAAAAAAAAAAAGAAAAAACAAAGAAACTGTAATAGTGTATTATATATTCTATACGCCTGACTCTATTTGCTGTTTAAACGAGAAAGATGATAAATGAAAATAAAATGGTATTCTTAAATACAAAAAAAAAGTAATAATGATAATATTAATAATAATAATAATTAATAATTAATAATAATAATTAATAATAATAATGAATAATTAATAACAATAATAATAATGAATAATAATAATAATAAACAGTCTACGAGGAATATAACTTACACACACTTACATCATATCAAAATTCCTAGCAGTTAAGAATCAAATCATAGATTTATTTCTACATGCGTTTTTCTGACGAAGTATGCGCGCATAATACCACTGTACAACCAACGTACAAAACGTTTTGATTCTTCATTGACGACATCATGTACATCGCAAACCGTGTAACTATTAACCAATTGGCGTCGGTTACGATGCGAATTGTATCACCGGGGATCCCATTATGATCTTCGTCACTTTCTTTCACGTAAAATGAGCTGATTACAGGTTTTCATTGCATAACGCGAGAAACAAGATACGCTGGAGTCAAAAATGTTGTAATCCTCGAGTCCAAGCACCACGATACACGAATACATCAAGATGAATATCATTCTACTCGAGACTCGAGAATCCGAAACGTTCTTTCCTTTGTGTTCAACTACATGCACGGACGTATACACATTTTTACCGCGAAGAAGAGGACGGGACGAAGAAGAAAGAGAAGAAGGAGAAAGCTAGTTTGATCAGGAAGGACGGAATTTAATAAACTGTTACGAGACCGTGCACCGACAAGGAGTTTTCTTCTGCGAATCGAAAGCTGTAGTCAATTCAGTTTACCCCGAAAAGTTCAATCAAACATACATTGGCATTTCTCATCTCTCGGATAGAGCATTGTTATCGCTAGTCAGACAGATTTTATTGATCGTGAGAGCATATTGGCGGATCAACGAAACAATAATATATTAACGCCATGATATTATAAAGAACGTTATAATTTTATCGCTACACCGGTAAATAAATCGTTGTAAATGCATCGAGTAAATCCAAAATCAAAATATCATAACGGATCATCATACGCAACAACAAAAGAGAACTTTATCTAAAAAGAAAAAAAGAAAAAAAAAAGAAAGAAATGATCGATACGGTATTAAGCTTCGTGCGCAAACATTCCAAAATTAAAGAACAAATCCCACCTTCGTATTTAAAAACGAGTCCCCACTTATCCCCCTGTTTTAATGAATTGTCCTACTTAAACCGTGTTAAAGAAGAGAAATCGTATTAGAGATTCCGTGTTATTCGATGTTACAAGGTAATCGTAGAACGTTACGATATAATCGTATTCGGTGAAACGATTGTAATTAATGGCTGAAAAGAAATTTAAACACATGTGAAATACTCGTGTGTGAACTCTTTATCACACACATATACACACAATCTTTACTGGCGTCGAGATCCACGATTTAACGACAAAGAAGAAAAAAGAACAAAAAAAGAGGATAATGAAATGTACAAAGCAAACTATAATTTTATACGGAAATCGGGATGTAATGATTTTACTTGAGATCCGTGGAAACATTAAAAAATTTCGTGCGTGACACGGAAATTCTACTTTAGAACCAAACGACATATTGTTATATAAAATTATTCTCTGACGATCTCTGAACTTTCTTCAAGTGACAAATAAATCTAATCCTTTGTTGCTTTTACATTCGCAATTTGAGAATAATATTTTTCTAGACGAAAACTATTTGTATTCACGCAATACACATACACACTACACATATACGAATGCACGAATTCGTGAAAATCGATTTCGAAGGAAGAAAAGGAATGCATCCACGTGTTATGATTTAATATATTTTGGTTTTAAATATATTCACTGAAATTGATGATCAATTCTTTTTTTTTCTTTTCTTTTTTTTCCAAAAAATTTGTTTTCCATTTTAAAAACTACGTAACATTTAAACCGATTAAAGGTTAAATTTACTTCGTACGTGAATATTTAATTTGCTCTCGGAGGAAACAGTTTTGAACTAAAAATATCTTTTAATCCTTTGATAAGAAGGAAATGTATAAAACGTTTTCAACTGGCCGTCCTACATAGAATATGGCGAATGTTAAATATATTATTTGAAAGCTATCCTACGTATTGCCATAACTTATTGATGCGTGTAAATTGTAAACAAACGATCCAACATACTAACGTTAAAAATGTAACGAAATGTAACACGCAATAATTTTTGTAGACCTTATGTTAATAAAACCGATGTTAATAAATTCTTTCATAAATTCCTGTTAATTCGAATATATAAAATAATTTGAAGAAGGAATGGTAAATTGAAGTGGTAAATCTAATTAAAAAAAACACTAAACTTGTATTAACGATTATTTTACAATACCTGCGTGTTAATTTTATCTAAATGTAATAGAAACATTGATAATAAGCAATGGTAAATAATAATTATTTAATGTCTCATACATCCTTCTTACTTTTGTATTCGTTGTATGAAGTTTTCTTTTGGCAACAGTCTCTAAATAATGTATCATTTTAAATGCAGTAAAGTATCTTATCATACATGTAACATAGAATAAGGAGTATATCATGCCATAAAAGTGACAATGGTAAACGTTTCTAAACAGGAAATCATATAGTGATAACTACCATATTCATTCACACGAGGATACTCTCATATAACTGTGTACATGACGTTCATTTCTTATTCTAATACATTACTCTTAAATTAACTAGCATTTCAGGTTTCCTTCTGCTTTCTCATTTATAATGTTAATTTTAAAATAATCTATCATAATTAATTCTACATAGAATAGATGTTATCTACTTTATCGCTACTTTTAGGTAACAATTACATGTAAATAGTGTGACGAACAATTAAATTGAATGACAATGGTCTTAGACTTTTTTCAACAGATTTCTTGAACAGATACATATAATTTTGTTATCTGTTACGCAGAGGAGAACAACCAATTTCTTACAATAGGGCACAGCATAATATATTACAGCGTGGCTGGATATTTCTATACAGTAAAGTAATTTCTATGATATAGATTTGGTGTGTACTGTGAAGAACCGTCTTGTAATTGTTGATAATTTTTAATGAGAGTGGATGATAAGGTATATCCACATACTGTGCCGTCTTGTAATGAACTTGTCGATATATATCAAATTTTTGAAAACTTATTGTTAAGCTTGCGTTACACACCTCATTTGTAAATATTAGATCATATTTTTGTCTGTAGCATAATGAGGATTTTAACTGCAATTTATTTAGTTCATAGTATAAGATAATAAAGCTGGAAAATATAATGGGACAAAAAAAAGCGTTATCATTTCTTTAATTTCTAAGTAATATAGTTAAAAGAAATAATATCTATTATGTATTCAAACTTTTTATTATTTAAAATTTTATTACTTTCTTAAAATTGAATAGTAAAGTTGATATTCAAGTACAATAGAAAATTAAGGTTATAAGTTATACATAATAAAATTCAATTACATATAAATAAATCGTGTTTTCAATTTTTTTTTTGTTATACTAATAATACATACACATATCCTTTTTTAGTAAATGATATTTAAAGTTTTTAATAATTAATATTAGTATACTGTTACTAAATATCAAACAAATCAATTTAATTTATAATATGTTTTTATTCTCATTTATTATTTCTGCGTTAATATTTGTTATTGCATTCCTAAACATGTTATAATTCGTATGTATTGTAAATAATTTGAACCAATCAGATATTCTGCGCACAAATATACTCATCTTTCCTGTATATACGGTATTGTGTATCGGACTTAATGATCAATACCTCGTATGGCTTGCGCAATTTATTGTGTTCTACGTAAAATTAATTTCATATTTTGAGTACGCAAATAATTACAGAATAGTTTAAGTAATAAAAGTATTTTAAAAATTGTATTTCATTTTTTTTCATCGAAACATATAAATTTTCTATTCTTATCGGTAAGTATTTAAATTTAGAAATATTTTTAAATTATTGTAGTTACCGGTATTTTAAATCTTGTACATAATTAGCTTTCCTGTATATTTCGGAAAGTTAGAATACGTTACAAGATAAAACTTTATTGTGAAACAAATTTTTTACGTAGCATTTGATGTATTTCGCATATGTGATTGATATATTGTAATATAAAGTGGTATATCATATGCATTTACGTTTGCTAGAATTTTCCTTCATATTTATACGACATAAGCGTGTATGATCTGTTTTGTATAAGTCAGTTATTACTTTTTTAGGTATCAAAATGTCTATTCCTATAAAACCAGAGCAAATTTTATTGGTGAAAGAATTTTTTAATAAGTGCAAAACTAATCCTGAAATTCTACACCAGCCAAATCTTTATTTTATAAAAGATCTCATTGAATTTTTTGGGGGAAAAATACCTAAAGTAAATCGTGCAGAAAAAGGTGAATCACCAAGTAAAAGATCTGAAGATACAAATGCATCTAAAGAACCAGAACCTAAATCAGAAAGTGAAGAAAGTGATTTAGAACTTGATATGAGCGCAGTAATTGGTAAATATAATTTATTTCAACTTTTATTCTTTTTGGAATACTTAATTTTATATATACATATTTTTAATAATATTAGAATTTAAATAAAATTTGTAATAACATTTAATATTTTTAATTAACATTAAATTTTAGAACCAGATACAGATGCTCCCCAGAAAATGGGAAATCCTACTTTACAACCAACAGAAGAAGAAATTGCAGAATCCCAAGTTAAACGTTCTGAAGCTGTATCAGCATTTGCCGAAAATGCTTATGAGAAAGCTATAGAACTTTATACCGAAGCTATTGTAATGAATCCACAAGCAGCATTACTTTATGCCAAACGAGGACAAATTTTCTTATTAATGAATAAGCCTAATGCTTGTGTTCGAGATTGTAATCGTGCTTTGGAACTAAATCCAGATAGTGCTGCAGCTCATAAATTTAGAGGAAGGGCCTATTACCTACTTGGAAAATTTGAAGAAGCAGCAAATGATTTAAGACTCGCTTGTAAATTTGACTATGATGAAGAAGCTGATGAGTGGCTACGAGAAGTTACGCCAAATGTAAGTACTTTTTTTTATAAATTGTTTCTATTTTTATAATCTATATATTTTTTTAATTTTCTGTTATTTGAAAGATGATATGGTTATTTAACATTGAAGATAGAACATTAGAAATACATATTTTTTCATTATAATCTTTTTCATAGTAATATTATATAATGCAATTTGTATAATATAATTAACATATTGTACTTCCTATAATCTATTAATTTTTATTTATTATGTAAATAATTTTTATTAGAGATTGAGAATATCACATTTACACCAATGATGAATATACTTATTTGATAATATTTCTATTTGAAAAATACAGAAATTAAATCTATTAAATTTCAATATTTTAGTAAAATAGTTTTAGTAAAATAACAGTAATAATAATAATAATAATAATACTACTACTAATAATAATAACAATAGTAGTAGTAGTAATAATAATAATAATAACAATATAAATAATTTGCTTATTTTCAAAAAATCAATCACACGTGTGAACAATAATAACACAATGCAAAACAATAAGTGATTTATATGAGGCATTTAATTTACACAAGGTACATTAAAAATCAAATTTTTTACTAAAACAAACAATATATTCATTTACATTGGAAATATAGTTTATGTATCAACATGGGAAGTTATTATCGAGTAACTAATAATTTTTTTAAATAAATATTTATAACTTTTAATAAGAACACAATTTGTTTATACAAGGTATTTCACAAAAGCTTCAAAAAGAGATCATTTTTATCTCTTTCTCAATGGAAATATTTTTATATATTTTATTTTACATACTTTTAATATGTAACTGCTTTCGTTGTATGTTCCGACGGTTGAAAGTGTCACAATGTTGTGCTACAATTAGCACAACCATTACACTAAGTTTCAAAAATGTCTATCGCGTGAGTTCACTGTATTTTCATCTTAAATATTCGTGTGTTAGATAATAGGACCCACCATTGTTGTGATATGTTTTCCAAAACTGTGTAATCGAAGCTGTATTTGAACACATTCAAGGGAAACTCACTATCCTTTTCTTAGATTGGAATGGTAACACTTGTCCTATTTTCCAAACACAGGTATCTTGAAATCTTCGATTCATTCCAATCCACTAATACACTTAAGCATATGTTAAGCATACCGTTAATCAATCATATGCTTTGCCTCATAATATCACCATTCTATGTTGTTTACCTACAAAACCAACAGTATATCTTCATATCCCGAAACGGTGTCTCTTCTCATCTTTTAACGAACTATTTAATATATTGCGCAAAGTTGTGTTCCAGGAAAATTCTGTTTAGGTTTCGCATTCTCTTCTTTTCATTTAAGATCCAGTTGGACTTTTACTTGGAGACAATCCAAACCTACTTGCTGTTTCAGGAACGAAACTTCTCTGTACTGCATCAAGTAATGTACTTACACTAATGTTCGTTTCCTTTCACTCATTCGCTTTTTGTTTTGTACAATTTGCTCTTACCTTATACCTTATGTGGTATCAAGAGCTCTGTTTTAGAATGTAGGATTATACTCAACTAGGAGGACTTGTTTCGTACTCATGTATGATTTGCTCTACTGACTTTTTATATTTGCCCACGAGCTCTGGAAAATCGTAAGCAATAGCAACATCGAGTCTATTGATAGGACATCCACGGAAATATGTGCACGTAGAGCTTAGTAGAGGGAAGTCGTAAAGAGGATTCAATCGGAAGAAATCTCGATAGACGTCCGGATCAGGCAAGTCATAGCGTGATATGTTCTTCAGAGTGCTTAAACCCTCGTAGATATGATAATCCTGTGGACTCTCGATAATCTTCTCACTGATTTCTTTTTTGTTTCCAAAGAACGTCTTGTGATTGTAGTATGTGGTTAGGTAGCAATCTACCATTTTAGCATGATTGCGCACTCGTACCTGTAAGTACACGTAAAAAGAAGAAGATAGAACATTTCAGCAATTGAAGATAAGAAATGAATAATTGAAAAATACGTCGACAAGGAAGTAAACGCAATAACTTACAGCGAATCTCCTGGCGCTTGCAATCTTATGCTCGACACGTTTGTCAATGGCAGTACGCAGGTCGCGTAGGAATGCACGTTCCTGAGCATACAGTAATCTGGTGGGTGCACCAGCTTCATATGGTATCGACCACAACGATGTAGAGTACATTATCGGTGGCTCAGCGCTAGACATCAGTGGCGATATATTCCAGATCAGAGCGCCTTGCACTCTCATTAACTCCTCTGGTTTTACTTGATCAGCTTTGTTAAGAATGATGCGTGTCTGTTGCGGAAGTTCGCATTACCTTAGTGTCAACATATCTGAAACTTAATATCGAGGTTTACCTGATGCTCCCTTCCTTTCAATTGGTCAAGGATTGCTTCTGTTTCTGGCCCAACGTCCAACTTGGATGGATCGTATACTAAAAATATTATGTCCGCACGGTCAATGAACCATTGACATGCATCGTTAAACGGGAACAAACGTTGGACCTGTTTTCGGATTTCTAAAATTCCTGGTATCTCCACGATATTGACCTGGTAATGTATAAATTGTTTGTTGAACTTCAGCACAATAATAACTTTGAGGAATTTTTTGTAGATTAAAATACTCACTTTTTCTAGTAACTTATTATCAAGCCGTAAACCTTTAAGACGATCGAGCAATCCTTGGCCGAATTTTTGTAATCCAGAGAAAGTCCAGTCAGCGGCGAGCTGCGTACCATCGAGAATCTCCTCTTCCTCTCCGTGCATTATAATATTGAAGTAGGCCGGAGATGGCTCGGCTCCTGTGTCATTTCCATTTGGCGTTTTGCATTGCTCCTCTAAGCACTCTCTCAAACCACCTAAACACTATCTGTATATTCATGCTCCTAGCATGCTTCTACCACTAAATCTTTACATCAGCATTGTTTACTATTCGAAGGCGTGATCACGGCCGACTTAATTAAGCGTCAATGTGAAGTAAGTCGAAGCATCCTCGCACAACAAATTCTCACTACTTTCTTCGTTTCTCGCTACTTACGCACCTGTCCTTAACGATGTCTGCTTGTACTCGATATTGAGTAAATAGTTTATGATGGAAGATTTCCCACCGCTCCACGGACCCATGAAAAGAACTAGTGGTTTGGAAAATATTTCTGGATCTACAAGAACATGTTACATATTTAACTGTTGAATATCAACAATTTGTACTGATTTTTTTCGGATATTGTTTTGAGGATCAATATCATGAGAAGAGATAAGCCATTCTTCTTCCAAAATATAGAAAATTCAATAGCATTTATGCAAGTAATTCGTCATTGAATCGTGCTTTCTTTTTTAAGCAATTAATAGATCTTAGAATATCTTACCGTATTTATTTGGTTAATTATGCTTACCACCAAAATGTCTATTGCTTAAGTCTCTGTATTTATACAAGGATTCCAATGGCTGAATAGCATTATCGTAAACCCTCTTCAGTTCTTTTAGCACAACATCTCCGTTCTTCTGGATGGCTCGCTCTTTCTCTTCATTCTCCTCATCTAGTTTTAACAGTTGATTTATATGATCACGTGGTCGTAAATTCTCCGGTACCACTATCTCTTGGATCAAATCTTCTTCGGGGGTAGGTTCTTCTTCCTCGCTTTCTTCTGCTTCTTTCGAGCCTTCAGCATCCTCCTCGCCTTCTTCTTCGCCAACTTCTCGCCTAGCACGAGATTTTGGTTGCGCAGCTTCTTTCTCTTCTGATTTGGTATCTTCTACGGATTTTGCCCCCTCATCCTCAGATTTAGCTTCTTCACCTTCCTTCGATTCTTCAGTTTCCTTCTTCGCTTCTTCTTCTTCTTCCGCCGATTTTGTAGCTTCTTCCTCAGATTTAGGTTCCTTAGCCTCCTCGCTTTCCTTTAATTCCTCCGTTGCTTCACCCTCAGCACTTTCACCCCCACCTTCTTTACTCTCTTCTTTTGCTTCTTCTTCGCTTACTTGTTGTTCCGGAGATTGACCATCTTCTTCAGCTTTACTATCTTCGTCTTTTTCACCATCTTCTCGAGAAACAGCTTCCTCCGTCTCTTCCGCCTTTGAATCAGTCGTTTCGTCTTCGATTTCATCTTTCTCTCCCCCAGACTTTACTTCTTCAGTCTTGGTTTCTTCGTCGGATTTCTCCTCGTCGAGTTTCGCTTCTTCAGCCGATTCTCCTTCGGCCTGTGCTTCGTCGGATTTTTCATCACCATCCTGCGCCTCTTCGTCGGATTTTCCAGCTACTTGAGCTTCTTCGTCAGATTTTTCAGTATCTGCTTGTCCTTCTTCGGATTTTTCCGAATCTGCCTGTTGTTCTTCTTCGGATTTTTCAGCGTCCGTTTGCGCTTCTTCGTCAGATTTTCCTTCATCTACCTGTTCGCCCTCACCAGACTTATCTTCGGTATCTTCCTGGCCGGAATCTGCAGCATCCGCTTCCGCTTGTTCAACAGATTCTTCTTTATCTTCCTCTGTTCCTTTATCTGTTTCTCCAGATTTTTCATCAGGTTGTTCATCTTCAGCTGTAGTAAATAAAATGTTTATAATATTTCTATAATAAATAAGTTTCATCTTTCTAGCAGAGGCACCTCCATTACCTCCTTCTGCATCACCACCTTCAGCACTCTCTTGTTCTTCCCCAGCTCCAGCACTTTGCTCTGCGGATGCTTTGTCGATCTCCTGCTCAGCTTGTTCGGCACTTTCTGCAGTTTCAGTTTCTGCTGATTCCTGTTTGTCCTCTTCAGTTGCTACATCTTCCTTTGAAGCATCGGTTGCTGACTCGCCATCCTACAGTGACAGAAGTAATGTCCTTGATCTTAGCTTTATGAATTTATATTTCAATCTATGATCGACATTTGCGTGTATATTTAATATCAGTATTTTAGTTGAAATAATACTCTTACTTCTTCGCTCGCAGGTTTTGCTTCTTCTTCTTGACTCTCTTTATCGGCATCGGTCCCAGCCTCGGCACTGGTCTGCTCCAAAGATCCTTCAAACGAAACATTCTAGAAATCGCTGTGCTCCAGTTGAATATCCCTCGATATTTTAACATTACCTGTACCGAGGTCCTTTAACGCCTTCTCAATATATGGTCGACACAGATCCTCTGGCGGTATCTCTTCGCTTTGCACTCCTGAAATGCGAGTTGGATTGTTATAAAACATTCATCAACCACTTCTTGTGTTTCGCAAGAACACTTTGTATTCTTTTACACACTGATTCTGACATCTTTAATTTTATTAAGCAACGAGGATTTATGGATTTGCTAATAATCATTCACGCATGTATAAGTATCGAGAAGAAGCGTTAATAGGAAATATTTTTCTTTTCTACGAGTTTTGCAAAGATTTTACGGTTGGCTTGATTCTATGCTGATTCTTTGGCTGCCAGGAATTCTCATCGAGAGTTCTCACTATGCTAAACATGCGGTGCCAAAAGAAGGTGCGGAGTATTAGATAACCCAGCACGGAGCTTAGCAAGAGAGTTTAACGCCACGCGACTACCAAAAATATCTGACCCAAGTGACGCAAGATCTTGTCAAAGTCGTTACACACCGTTTGGGTTGAGCGCGTGCTCGAACAATGACAGGTGTGCAGAAACAACAACCATGCTTGATCGAGGTTCTAGCAGGTAGTAAAAAATAGGTGCTATTGTTGAAGATAACCAGAGAACTAATGACAAGCGATTATCAGGAACTCCATAGACACTGAAATACTTTATAGAATTTCAATGGAAACCAAAATACTTTTAATTCGTTTCAGATTATGTACTTTTATCTTGTACATTGAAAGAAACTGAATAGCTTCGAATGAAGATAAGCTAAAGATAATATTAATGACATCATTACC
The DNA here is from genome assembly GCF_001483705.2 of Eufriesea mexicana. Classification (NCBI taxonomy): domain Eukaryota; kingdom Metazoa; phylum Arthropoda; class Insecta; order Hymenoptera; family Apidae; genus Eufriesea; species Eufriesea mexicana. The sequence continues at coordinate 430,217 of NW_016907964.1, read as the reverse complement.
AAAATAATAATGCACAGTGTGATTCACAACTAAAAATTGTGTTTGTAAATCTAAGAAAACTTATAAAGATAGTTAATTAGCATTATACTTGGTAATTGATGAAGCATTAACACTTTGAATATATTCCAAAATGCGAGATTTTGATGTCTAAGCAACTATTGAACAATATGGAATGAATTACCACTTACTAATTGTGGAAGATTACAATAATAACTATACGCAAAAAAGATTTGAAAATAATACACAAGTGGAAGAAAACCATAGCATGTGCATAAATATTTCAATTGATACTTCTACGTTAAATCAATTAAAGAAAAATGAACTAATATTCGCAAACAAGATATTACAAGAAACTATTTGAATACTTTTAAATAGTTCAGTACTCAACATCACATGTTTTGAAATTAAGCAATATTTTCTTTAAATCTATCAAATAGAAACCACCAGGAAAAACGTTTATCAATTGAACTCAAGTGAGCACTTATGATTCAAGGTTGAGGCCCTGTTAAGAACAATGAACAGTCGATTCACTGATTTCAAATGAAGTTTGTCAATACCTCTGCACATTTGTTTCTAAGGACATGAATACTCAGCATTTAGTGTTTTAATATGTGGCACCGTATGTAAAATCTCAGTCGATGAAAATGTCGATATCATCTTTCTAGGCAGTACCTGGGACCAGGAGGCCGGTTTCTAAGTTTAGCAACGAGTAGGCGGCTTTGAGCCGAGCAACACTTGAAAATATTTATATATTGGATGAGCGAAACGTATTTTTATCGATTATTCCCTGTGAAAAAGTTCAAACATTTTAACCAAAATTCTTCAACGATATGGAAAAGATCGACATGGTCGATACAGTGATTAATGTGTTTATTGAAACAGCAATAAACCAAAGAGCAGAATCAACAGAGAGAAAAGAGGAACAGTTAACAATTATGGTTTAACTAAGGAATTTCTCAAAGTGAAAAATTGGTGTAGACTTAGAAGCCTTATTTTTTAACTGGTGCAATTTCCATGGCGAAATTTAATTAGCTTATAAGTATAGATGAGAGGAAAATTCGAAGCATGTATTGTTCGTAAATTTTCATCGTTACATCACACGTGCCAGTACATTTGGCACGAGATCTTACCATTTTACATGCTTCGTTATCGCATTTATTATGTCCCATAAAACCAAAAGCAGAATATCTTAGCAAAAGTCATTTGCTTATTATTTCGCAATGTTTCGTATCTTTACTATAATTTACAGAATTTGTCAAATGTTACAAATGTTGCTCCGTTTCACCTTTACCTTTGATTTCTGTCTCAAATTCGATTTCAAGGTATTATTTTGGTTTAGATTTAGTGTTTCGTTATTGAATATTGCAAGAACAAACAGAGTAGTAAATCACACCTGAAGAATAATTATTGCTAATTTTCATGCAATACATTAATTTTAGATTCTAGAGATCTGTAAGATAATATGTTGAAATTATGTATGTTGCAAAATAATCCTCGAAAATGTCAAGATACGGGTAATGGAAGTAGAGGTAAGCAGCTGTCGTTTGGCAAGCATAGCCACCAAGGATAAAGATAGAATCTGAAGTCTTGTTCCGTGCTATGTGGCATGTATAGTCTTTAATCTTTTTGCTATAAAAATTAGTCCTGCTCAAATATGTATTGTTAACTCTCCACAAAAATTTCTACACAAAAGTGATTTTATATCAAAGTTAATGAAGACACTAAACTGTTATTTAAGAACAACGAAAATAATTATTTTATATTAATAATAATAGTTTATTTTGAAAGTTACATTTTCGCATTGTACACTTTAAGGAATATAATAATGAAAGTGTCATGGTATCAATACTACATATTTACAGTAATTCATAGAATTTTAAATATCGTGTGTTTACATCAACTTATGTTACAAAACTATATCGTGTTTAATTTTAATTTACAAGTGTTTACAAATGTTAATCACACCTTTTTATCGTTCTCGCGTTATGTATTAGCATGGACATTATGTTTGGTTCAAGTATCGCTTTAAACGGAATTCACAGAAATTAGAGCGAATCTGGCACGGATTTATGTCTGTCCTTATGTAATTATTTGCAAGTTGTTGACAGTCGGTTTCCATCGATTCCCAAAATAACAAATCCTTGAATCCACGATCAAAATCTTTTACTCGATCACCGTCTCGTTTCGTTTCGTTAATTTAACCAAAATACTATTATCGACGTTCTCTAACTACATTTCAAGTCAATAATAAATGTCTTATATACCAAGAACGAAAAAGAGAAGAAAGTAGAAAGAACACTAATCGACGAAATTTAAATCCACCTTCTATCCTTACCGGAAACCAAAATCTTAAAATAACTCAAGGAAAGAAAAAGAAAAAAGAAAAATGCAAGAACGTTTATTTTCTCAATTTGATTATTTCTATTTGCCATATATAAGACAAAGCGATTTTATTCTATGAAGAAATATTAACCATCAATTCGAATAGGATGAGACACGTGAGATTAAATCGACTATACAAATGCAAATTTTCGAAGAAACGATTGGCAATGTCGAATGGGAAAGAAATGTTTGCTCGTTGAACGGTATCGACCTGACAAAACAGTAATGATGCAACAGGATCGTAGGTTCATCAGTTCGATCGTACGTCTGCTCGATGCTGAAGAGGCTCGACGAGCCAGGCACTGATGACGCACACCAGTGACTTTACGTAACATTGACCTTCATCAATCGTCACACGCTCGTCATCACGTCATCCACATCATCGACCGCTAAAACTTCTAGAAACCTGGTCACACTGACGCCTACATGACGAAAAATCTACCAAGATCTATAGCGTTCGAAGAAGGACCAGAAGGACGAAACTGCTGATCCTTAGACCTACGATCAATGCCAGTTGTCTTCGAGATGATACACGTCATGAATCACAGTTGCGAACAGGCAAGCCGTCGCTTTTTATTATATATCATATATATTATAATTAACGCGAATAAACGTTGGGTAGATATATTCTAAAAAAGTGTCGCGTGACGATTCGTTAAAAATAACGCGGAAACAAACGACGATGTCGGTGCACAGATTTGTTTGATGCACGCCGCGTACTCTTCGATCAGGATCAAGGAGTACCACGAAGGACAAAAAGAGGAAAAAGCGTGAAGTGTAAAACGGAAGTGTGTTTACGATAACGTAGGATACGTCCCTGTATTAAAATCTTGGCACGAATGCTCGAATTTAAAATTCCACGAATTAGTACAAGAATAAGGAGAAGGACCAGCTTTCTTCGGGCACCTGGATGTTGGGCAACGTTAAACGGAGAGATCTTTGGATAAATTATACACGAGATGGAAAGACCTCACCATTGATTTCTAAGAAGTCTTCTCATCGACTTCACGAGAAATCATCTTTTAAAAAATTGTCACAGATCATTAAGGGTCGTCTCTCGAATCGTCACAAACTGTTCAACGAAGCTCCAAGGGATGCGTTGGCCACTTAGTAAAAAGAACAGTACGATAGTACCAGAAAACACTCGTGTTACGATTAATGTCCCCAAAGACGAACGCTCGCGGAAGAATCGAAAGAGATGCAGGATGGCGGTGCAAGGTCAACGGGGTAGAGGCATCTCCGTGGTTGGAAGGGCCCATCGAGGGCTACTCACCCTGTAAGGCAACGGCTAGAAGGGTCAGGAAGAGGCCCACGAAGTACGCGGGTCTCAGCCGCGAGCCCGTCATCTCGTTTCACTAGGCACTACACGATGAGCCAGGGCTGGCAGCTCGTCTCACTCGATAGTCGCCTTCGACTCCAACTCGCCCGCGAGGAACTGGCATTGTCACTACCGCCAAACCCTGAAGACGCCCCTCTACTTCTCACCCCACAGCCGGACCACGCGAGCTACCATTTTCTCGTTTTTTCCCGCCTGATCTACGGGATTCTGCCCGCGGTTTTCCTGGTCCTCTTGTCGCTACCAAGTAGAACCGAGTGAGAACGAATCCCCTCTCGTTGGTTCAACGGCTGGTATTAAAATTAAACTGTATGGGGAAGTTAGGATGTCTGGTGATCCAATTCGGAGAGAGAAGCGTGGGTTCTAGTGACTTTAGAAAGGTCGAAGGTGCCTTGGTGGTGACTTCCATTGGGAGAGGCGGCTAGTTAAGTACAATGTGAGCTTTAGGTTCGTATGAAGTGGATTACAGTGGTTACCACCTGGATGGTGGATTAAATCTGAACCTAGCTTCGTTGATAATTTATCAGACTTTATCGAATCTTTGTAGCGAGTAAAGATATGATTTTGAAATGGAGAAATTGGAAAGTTCTTTGCCAAAATTGTCGCATTGGTCAGAGAAGCCTAAAGAACATTCTGAGATTAAGGCTTGATCGAATACCACGGCTTGAACGAGCCCGATGAAGCGTTGCTTTCAGCTTGGACTAGCAATGACCTGTAAAATGACGGTTTGGTTTTTATGTGGTAGACAAGAGATGTCTGAGCGAATCCGTTATTGAATCAACCAATCTTTATTTTGTTCAATCCGCAGATACTGCTCGTAGAGTGGCAGTTTTAAAAATACCTCTCGGCGGCCCGGTTTTCTCGGGTTTGCAGGGTCTACCTGGCTGACAGACTGCTAAGACATTGACTAGTGGATCGTGCACGGAGATCCTGCACACGTTTCGACCTAGCTTCCACGTCATCCGCAACCTCGTTTCCGTCGTTGTCGTCTTCGTCGCATACCCCACCTCGTGGCTCCTTCTTCTGTATATTTCCTTTTTTTATTTACGGCAAATGTCCGTCATCGACTATTTTTTTCGGTTGCTATGTTCCCTTGCTGATACCTATGGTATTACCCTTAGGATTCCGGTGGCCAGGCGAAGAAAGTCGATGCCGGAAATTCGTGACGAGTATAAAAATAGAGGTTTATAAATAAGCGCATAGATCTTTCGTAAATATCCTTTGTCTCCGCGGTGAAAATTACGAAGGTTTATCGAAGACATGTAGTTAGTTAATACGAGCCAATTATAAGCGTCGCAGTCGTAGAATTCCCAAAATACATGCGTGATATGAGGACAAGGTCGTTATGGAAATCGGCGGAAACGTAATCGAATTACCGATGAAAGTTCGTCGTTGGAGAGGAAATTGTTGATCTTGAGGAACGTATGTTGGTTTTAGTAGTGAAAATAAATCGGCAATCTTAGTCGAATAACATTGCATCTGTAATAGTTTGAGAAATTAGTCTTTGAAATGTAAGTATAATTATATGATCGATTTTATACAATATATAGGCATGTGGGATAACTCGATTTTCGAATTTTTTTAAATATTTTAGGGTTGCAATAAATTCACGTTTTCATTGAAGAATGTCACAAAATAGTATTGTATAAATACAAATACTTTTCTTAAAATATCCTAAATCAATTGAATGAATAATTATAATGATTTTTGGCATATATATTAGCAAAATATTTTAGAAGTATTACAAGATTGTTCTAATTACGTTAATAGAATATGCAATTGTGACGAAACATTATAATTCTGGAAATCTTATGTAACGTACATAATTAGTAGAGTTATCAAAAATTTAGCTACTCGATTTTTTAATCCTTTCAAATTAAAAATAGTATGAAATTAATTCTTGAAATTCGATCTATCTTCGTCGATACAATCAAATATCAATTTTTTAAATATTGCACTTGTATCATAGGTTATCATATCTGAAATATTATATTTCGTACCTTAAACAAACCAATATGCAAATTTCTTCAATTTCAAATATAGTTTGATACAATTTTAATTATTTCAATAATTTTTAATAATTTGCAACTTTTTTTTAATCCTTGACAAATTTCCCAAACATGTGTAATTCAATATAAAGTATGGTTAAATACTTGGTTCTCCGATTACAATAACAAAGGTATATCTGTAAATAAGAATGAAACTCCAATGATAACAGTAACTCGACAAAAATGTACGTATGATATCTTCATTATTTGAAATTCTTACTATTTCAGCATTATTTGAAAAAATTTCACAAAACGTGAAAAATTGGCTTGTAACTTTTAGGTTTGGGACTATAGGAACACTTAAGAGAAGCGCGACAAAAAGAGACATCTCTTGTGCAACGTTATATTAGCGAAATTCCAACCGCCTGTTATCGACTGTGCCTACGAGAGAGCGCGGCTGTGGCGCGTGTAGCAAAGAGAAGAGATTCGCCGCGAAATGTACGCGTGCTCGGACAGAGAGGAGCATCGAAACGACGGGCGCCTTTATATTTAGAAGCCCGGGTCGCCGCCGTATAAGGTGGTGCTTCCCTCGTGCAAAAGTTCTCGCGTCTGCTCACTCTCTCCACTGCTATCTTCCGTGTACTCTCCCTTGTCCTTTCTTGTTATCTTTACATTGTTGATTCGTTGTGAAAACTTTTTCTGCATTTCTCGGATGGTTCAGTCGCATTTTGAATGTCCATTAATCTCGAATTAGATATTTTTTATTGATTCAGACGCTGGTTTACACGCCAACGAATGTGTAAATGCCGGTCAGTCGTTACGAGAAGATTGTATATTTGAGTTTTAGAGGTTAGGTTTATAAAGAGTCGATAGAAAAGTCACATAAATACATTTTTAGATTTATTTAAGAATTCCCAAGCTTTTATTTGTATTTACAGTAATGTGTTTTTATGTTTGGAAACGCATAGATTTTTCTATTTCTATTCATCTATACATACAATTTTCTCTAATTACAGTTTTACTTATTCCACTTTTCTTTCCAGGTCCACAATTGGTGTTACTTGATTTTAAAGTTACAGAAATCGTTATTGGTAGTATAAAAAGTTTTATTTTTTGGTATATTAATATTTTCACTATTATCTATTTTTTACAAAATTTAATTATCCTTTCCTCTTTCTTTCTTTTGTTAATATAATAAACAGAACTATTTTATCGTAAAAGAAATTAAATGTTACATTTGTATATTATTTTCAGTAATCTTCGCTACAGCATTGTATCTTCTTAATTGCTTGTTCTTGGTGGCGCTAAAAGTACCAGTTATATGACATTTTAATTCATATTGTTTCCTTGAATCTGTAAAACAGAGGCTTAAATAGCTTGAATGTTAGAGAATTTTTCCATTGTTACCGAGAGGGTGAAATGTTTAAGCATCAGTCTCGATTATGTGACTCGGATAATGGAGCACAAATCAGTGCATAAGTAATTCCCATAACCTCTTTGAAATCTCGATAAGCATATTTGCCAGAACAGTATATCATGTCGACAAATAATCCTTTACGGAATTTTATCTTGGTATTAATTGTTTTTCGGAAGACAAGGGTAATGCTATCGTTTTCTTTCGTAAGGACAGCGTGAAAGCACAGGAGACATGAGATGAGATTCTTCAAGGAGCATCATATCAATTTTAGAATTTTGATTAAAATAGAAAATATTTGTAGCAGTCAAGATCATATTTATTTTCGAAATTTTATTTTAGGATTTAAAAAATTTTACAAAAATTATTTTAGTGGTTCTTTGAGGTTATGAACAGTGAAAATTGTACGATATCCAGTGATACGGCAAAATACGAATTGCAAAGCCATAATACATTCACTGTTTAGGTATGGAATATAAGAAACATCTGAGCAAATGCTAATCGAATTTATTCTTTACATATTCTGCGAAATATATTCCAATTTTAATTAACTTAATATCACATTGATATTAAAGATCATGTGGTAATAACAATTTTTATAACTTAAATAGATAGTATATAGCGTTAAATGAGCAAGTATTATTCCTATTAGTTACTTTCTAATTGCTAAATTGTTGGTTAAAGTTTAAATCGATATTATAATTCTTGCATTATGAGTTTGATTTGACATTATGAAGCAAAGGGTTAAAATGAAAGGCATAATTACAAAAGGAGGGCCATTGAGATAACTGAATCGTGAAAAAGTGTAATGAGAACAGTTACACGGAAAAATATGGATTCTGAAAACGAAGTTTACTGGCCAAATTGGCTGGTACGCAATCTATAATAAGCTCGTAATCGTATGAGGTCACAATGCGGCTTAAACAGAAGTGTTTCACGTCATTATGATTTAGTATTTGGATAGGTTCCTGAACCTATTACTCCTTTCACGGAAGAGTGCGATTAGAATGCCGCCTTTCTATGCAACTTAGCCGGTATTTTTTTAAAAGAACGTTAAAATATTTAATCAGTAATGTACATATCGTTCTGAAATTTTGTAATCTTTGTATCGATAAATGTGTATCTGTATGCTTTTACATATGTTTTCTGAAAAAATTAAACGTAAATATCAGTAGTAAATGCTCCAGTAGTCTGAAATGTTGCGAATATAATCGCGAATTTAAATTGCAATTATTTTTGATATAATCATTTCTTTTTATTAAAAATGGTCACATGAATTTTATTAAAAATAGATACAACAAAAATGACATGTTTATAACATTTCTGGAAATGCACACGAAACTTCACCAAGAAGTGAATGAACTTACTATTCAATCTAGTATATCGTTCTTAACCTACGTGCAGTTCGAAAGATAAAATATTAGCTAGATTTAACATTCGATACATTTTTACGTTCTACAATTTCATAGACATACAAAGTTTTGTATGAATAGTTTTAAAATGTTACAATTTTCATTACAGGCACGAAAGATCGAGGAACATAAAAGAAAGAAAGTCCGTAAGATGCAAGAGAAGTTAGAGCATGAGGTAAAAGAAAGACTGAACAAAACCCGGGAGAATGTGAAAACTTATGAAGAGAATACTCGTACCTCTCAAACTGATTTTAGCGGAGAAAAAATGGCTGATTTTTACAAATTTTTAAATGATATAGGAACTCTCAATGCTATTAAGGTAAATATCGATTAACCAATCCATTCAATAACATTTATATATTTCAGATACTATAGATAATGCTATTCTGGTTTCAAAGTAACAAAGAATTTTTAAAGTATGTACATATTTTCCATGTACTTTAATACTAGGAAAAATATTAAAGTCAATAGCATGATCTTCATATAATTGTAAATTTTTATGCTACGTTAATTTTGATCTCTTGTATATTGTAATAATAATATTAATTTTTGTTTTACAGGATCCTGAAATAGCCGAGGCGTTTAAAGAAATCTCTGCAAATCCGGCAAATATCTTGAAGTATCAAAACAATCCGAAGATTATGGACTTTATTTGTTCTAGTTTGGTTTCGAAATTTCAATAAAGTGGTTTAAATGGTATTCTTGATATAATTAGGTATGTTTTCAGGTGCTGGAGCACGAATGACCACTCCAAAACCAGAACCACAGGACGATGTTGGCCTCGATTAGACCTGGCATGTTCTTGAAATTTCTTCACAATTTATTCTCAGACAATTTACAAAGTTCTAAACATTGGGTCTAAAATGATCGTTATTTGAAACTACACGAGGTTTTATTAAAGAAGTTATTGTGAAAATTATTCATGAGCTGGAATGTAGAAAGATATATCTTCTTTACGCAAATGATATTTCGAAGAAAATTTATTCGGGATACACTTAGGAAAGAAGTGTATTTTATATATGAAGTATATTCATACTTGTTATACTATTAACGAATTGAATTCCTAAATAATAACCAAGTAACTAGTAACAATTGGTAAAACGATTTCACTCTTTTATGGTTTAATTGATTTTATGATTGATTTTAAATATGTGGTGAAGAAAAAATTACTCTTGTCTTTTTTTTATGATTTTTTCTTAAATAATCTTTTATTTTTAGTTGTTTATTGTATGGTAATGCATTCAAAAATAATATAATATATTAGAATGTATTTCTGTAAGATGTATAAGTATGGTTTTTCATTTTTTTTGAATTTAATTTTGTTCATGTTTAAACATATTTTCACTAATCGTAATTAATTACTATATGATAAAGCATTTATTTGTAAACAAAATGTTTCGTTGTTTTTTTATTGATTAACCCTAGATTTATTTCACGCTATTACCTACATATGTTAATCGTTTTATGAATATGGTAAACATTTTGTCCATTTTACTCAATGAGAGGCTGGTGCTCAACTCGGTAGGGAACTGATATATAATTTCTCATGATGTGAATACGGTGTTGGAAAATTTTTTAATAATTTCTTCAAGATTAAATAAATATTATACATTATGCACATGGTAATGCTAGATCTTTGCTAGCCTTTGAAAAATACAACAAATCCAACCATACTGCGTATGTATACCTATGGAAAGGAAGAAGAAGGAAAAATTATTTTTAATCAATCTTGAAGCAATATAGCATAACATATTTCCTAGCCACTTGCAATTTTTATGTAATTTATAATCATTTTTCTAAAAGTTAGATTTTCAAACATTTCAAATTTACTTACTATCTTTATTAAGAAATCTATCAATTTTTGAAAGATATTGGTTTAGTCAGCAGCGAACGAGAATTACAAATAATTTATTACAAATTGATAAATATTGGACAAACAATGCGAGTTGAGCAATCAGCAAATGATATATCGCTTTGAATGTACTTTCATCGAAATATAAACTGCCATACGATGTATCGCGAGTTCAATAAATACATCATACAGTTATGTGTAAATATCAACAATTCTTACTTGCCACAGAAAACTTGATAAATAAATATGTACAAAAATATTGCTTGGTTAACAATAATCACATATACTTCACTTTTAAACAAGGAAAATAGAAACAACAAATAATTGCATAATGGTGTTTCCGTATTCGTAACGAATTAAAAAGGGTAACAAAATCTTGATGGCTAATAGTATCGCATTATTCACATGACTTGCACAATAAATAAATTCCTACGCTTAAATCCTTATAAACAATAATATTGCACGTAAAATGAAAAGGTACTGCACTCTTAGGGATATTGTTACTCACTCTGATACTCGTACAATTATTAATACTAGGAAGTGATTTTTAGCATCCTCAAGATCAAATAAGTTTCTCCATTATTAAAGTTATATAAAGTTAATTTATACATGCCTTTCTGTTTAATATTTCATGAAAAGATTTAAGTAGAAAAATAAATGCCTAAAGTATATATTAGGAGACACTTATTTACATTAAGATGATATAAAAGAAGCATTCTATTTATTGAATAGAAGACATTTTTATGTTCATAAGCAATAATCTTTTATTCTTAAATAAAAATAAACAATTAATTTGCTTTTCAAACATCAAATGAAACAGATTGAAATGATGTAATATGCGAGGAACTAGAATCGTGAACTTAAAAATGCCAAAAGTACAACTCCCTATAATAAGATAAATAATGCCTCATCGTTAAACTCCTTCGAAGAACGAAGGAGAAAAGAAGACAACGAGACGATCGATCAGCTTATTCAAATTTTTGGACAAATCAGGTTTACGTCATTTTGTCATGCTAAGTTCTTCTGATCTTGAGCATGTGCAAGTTCGAATGCCATGGCACTTTCCTAAAAGTCGACGTTTTCATCTCGTCAGGAGATGGAATATTCCTGTCGGTCTCAACTATCGATCCCTCCTTCATCAATCTCAATCCAGTAATATCGGTGTCGCAACTAAACATTCTACGGTGTCGTCTCACATCTTGATTAACGGTGTTCCAATTTCTTGTACCTGGATCACTGACTACACGTCGGTGCTTCCTGTGATGATGATGATGACGACGGTGAGGGTGATGATGATGATGACGATGACGTTGCATTACTCTGGATGATGGTATAAGGTGTTCCAAGTTCTGCGGATCCATAACAGGTGTCGCGATGCGGAATAAAGAATTTGGATCGAAGTAGAGCCTATTGTCGACGAAAGGAACGAAACTCACCGAATTCGTCATCCACGAATTCGGGCAGAATAATTTCTTTGGGGTTCTCTGGATCGTGGAGGACCATTCGTTATCCTGCCGCAGATTGATAGTCACCTTTCTGCGGCAATAAGAGCGGTGCGATCTCGACTGCAATCTACGAAAGAAATGATTGTTATTCTTCCTCTTTACTAAAATGTTCAGAAAAAGAAAGGCTTTTTATGAATATTTGTCAATAGAAAAAGAATACAAAACAAAATAAAACTTCGATGTATAAGTCTTATATTTAATGTTTCATATGATATTAAGAACAAACCTAGAGGAACATGGGTGTAACGTTCTGTATCGTCAGTTGAGCGGATGTTCTCCCCTTGGCATTCTATAACATTTATTCCATGCTTCCAACAGCAGTACACAACTATGAAATCGGTAAAATATTAACAAAGGCAGACCGATCCTGGATAAAACGCCCCAGGCAAGTACACCGAAAAATCTTAGTTGCAACTCTTGCGAGATCCAATTTTGTGTGATCACAGTGTCGAAAGCCCATAAAACGGAATTACTGAACAGCAGAAAAGTGATCACCTGTCTGGCTGGTTTCGCTATTATTTGAAAACGAGTTATACAAGATCTCTTCGATGCTTCGGCAATTAATGTACTTTGAGCGAAACATTGGATTAATTGTAAAATCGATGCTGTGAGTAACATGATATGTCTTCCACGCGTTTCGTCGCTTTCGTCTTCCAGAATTGTCAAGGAACAAGCACAAACTACAATTGTGAAAATAGAGTATAATTGAACTCCAAAAAGAGCCACGTTTGATAGCAAAGTATCTAAAGTAGCTGGCGCTCTGGTCACAACAGACATCTGACGAACTTGTACGAGTCCACTAGCCGTCATTAAAGTGCTCAAAGTCAAGATGCTAGTTAAGGTACCACAGGTTAACCAGGACAAAGTTGAAGAGGGAAAATGTTCGTCTTCTCTTACGACCAGGAATATTAATATGACTACTATGCCAGCGACCATGCACAATATGCCGAGGAATAAACCTTTACTAGATCCATCGCACCCAACTTTGGTGTGACTTGTTATATCTTTACTGCCGTGAAACTTTTGCTTGTGTAACAACCGATTGCGACCAACGTTCTGACCCATTACAAAAGTCACTGCAGCGGCAATTAAACTGAAAACAAATTAAAAAAGGTATAAAATTTTTAATCAAATAACATCGTCCAACAAATTTTAACCTTTTCCTTAATCTGTAATATCCAATAGGTGATTCGCGTAGAGCTTACTTTCCTGAATACGAATCTTTAATTGAGATTGCTCCATCACCCACAGTTTTCGAAAAATGTGAGTTTTAAATCTTCTAATGTTTTTGCTTCCCATGTAATATTTCATTTTAGCCAAAAATATAGAGTAAATAAAGATATTTTTACATATCTACACGTATCATAGAAATTTATCCTTTACAGGACAAATGTAGTTATAGTTTATAAAAAATGTATAAATTATGAAATTTATTATTAATAACAAATTGTTCATCAGGTAAATATATAATAAAAGTGAAAAAATTAATAAATTATTGGCAATTATTTGAGCTTACAACGTACTTGTGCCAAAATGTTCCTATAATTCGCAAAAAGTTTATACATTTTCAAACGTATTGTTAATAACAAATTGATACTGTTATTAACAAATAGTTCACGATGTAAAATAATAATACCAGTAAAAAAATTAATAAATTGTTGGCTATTACAGTGGAAAAATAGTAATTAATGGAATTGGTAAAGTTCGGAAATTTCCGCCATTCTTCGGCCGATCGGAGGCTATATAAGGAGCGACGCTCCACTGTTTAATTCATTTGTCGGTTCGATTTCTGAAGTGTAACGTCTACATTTTTTGTGCGCGAATGGAAGGGGGGGAGTCCGAAGTGAGGTTGAGGTTGACCACCCCACCCCATTAAACAATTTATTAATAATATTTGTTTTCTTTTCAGGTATTAATTTCTTTTTTTTTGTTTTCAGCCATTAATTATTTTTTCTTTTTTCAGGTTTTAATCTTTTTTTTTCAGATTTTATTTCTTCGTTCTTATTTATTTTTATTTGAGAATTCGAATATTTCGCATAATATCTCTAATATTGGATTGAAAATTATAATTATTCAGAAATATGAATAATTATAATTATGTACATTGATAAACTCTCATTGGATATTCTCACCTAACTTATAAGGCAACAATAAGACAACTCCTAACGTTCTTACTTTTTACGTATTACTTCATTTTAGCCAATAATTGTACGCTTTTAGAAAAACTCACAATTTTTTAAAACTGAGAATGTTGGAGCAATTTCGATTACGGATTCATGTTCAAGAAAGTAAACTCCACAAGAATTACCCGATGAATATTATAGACTAAAATTCATGTCGAACAGTGTATCAAATTAATTAAATTAGTTGAATTGATAAAAAGAAAGGATCGAAATATATTGGAAAAATATTTCTTCTTTGTAATGTGTTAATAGATAATACTTAACGATTTAAAATGTACCTAAATTGCACAATGAACGGATAGAGAAATGGCATGCTTGACGTCCATAACTGCCCAAGAGTGTTGGTATTTAAGCATTCTTGTAAAGCAATTACTTGTGAGATTTGCTCATTCGAAATAGGTTGATATGGTTGAAAAACGTGCTTCTCTACTGAAGAATGATCTGAAAAATCACACAAATTTTGAATACAAATCGAAAAATCAAAAAGACATTGTTACATTAAAATAATTGAAATAATTTATGTGTATACATATACATGTGCCATTTATTTATAATGTGATATAATTTTAATATGCATATTTATAATAGTTATTTATATATTGAAATAACTTGCATATACGTAAAATGAAACATACCTAATAAATCTCGAGAATGTCTTATCAAAGACTCTGGAAATCCTCTAAGATTTAGTGGAGAAACAGAATTGTGCAGACCTCGTTGCGCTAAGTGAACAAAATATGTCCATTCTTGAGCAGAATCCCAAATCACTAATCGAACCCAAACAGCAATATTTGTGGCAGTTAAATGAATGAATCCGAATCTTGCTGCCAAACCAAATCTCTCCACAAGAACCTATATTTATAAAAGACAATTTCATAAATGTATTAATCATCCTTTCACTAAACATTTTTGCAATGTAACAGTAAAAATTTAAAAATACAGATTATTATCTATAGATAATTAACACGCTTTGTACCTGCAAATCACTGGATAATCACTGATGATTAATGATGACTTTAAAAGTTACTTTAAAAATTATATTTTCAAATATGATTAAGAAGAGAGTCATCAATTTTTAAAAAGAAAGTGAAACTATGAAAAGTTTAATGTAATCATTATTTTTTCATAATTTCACTTTCTAGATCAATTCTTAGATTAGAAAGGAATAATTATTTACCCGATTATTTGTCGGAAATGTAATATGTGCATTTCATAAGTTCACTATTCTACATCTCCTTTCACTTTTAAAAAGAATCGCTTGTATGCAGTTATTCTGATAAATTTTTCCTACATTTATAAGTACTATATTATGTATTAGGACGTTAAAAAATGTTATATAAGCCAAAGAGACAATAAATTAATTATTATTCACCTATATTATACTATATTTATCCAATATTCATTTCTTCAGTTAAAAGTGACTCCAATTATATGTCAATTGTATATATTAATTTAAATCATCTTTAATCATATATTAATATATCTGCATTTTTACTTTGAAAAGAACAAACAACATAAAAATTAAATAAATCAAAGCAGTGAAATACATAATCCAAGAATTAAAAGTGGCATCAAACTTAATGTTTCCCTTTCAACGACCTGGAGCTAATTGATTCTGTATAAAGTTCAATTATGCGTCTAGTCACCTGCGAGTTCACGAAGAGAAAGTGCATCTGAAGAAATGTGAATAGCCCATGAAGCACTGGATGTACGAAGACGACATCACTCAAACATTCTGCACCTTGCATCATAGAGTGCATTGCCATTTCTAAACCGTTGAAGACCAGGGTCGCCAAGCCGAAGACTGTGAGAATACGTTCATTTATTCCTTTTTGTTCTTTATTATATAGGGTTAATGAAAAGCAAAGTAGGTGAAGGAACTTACGGAGTGCTCCAACCCGAATGTAAAAACTTGTTGGTGCCGTTCTAGATCGCGAGATGTGAGCGCGTTTCAAAGATCCAAACCTGGTTAAGGATGTTCCACCGAGTTCCGCGTCGTCGACCCCGGTTGCACCGGTACCGAGGCTTCCACAACTGTCTACCAATACCCAAATATAGATACTGATGATCACCGCTATACTTCCCACATATAGATACATCAGAAATATGCCCTGAAAATAGAGAAAAATGAGTAATAAAGATAACAAAAATAAAATGATAAAGTAATTGAAATTAAATTTGTTAGAAAATTTGTTAGAGAATACGTAAAGTAATGTGAGAATAAGATGATAAGACTGCCAAAATTTAAATAGAGAAAGACGTCAATTTTTAGCATAGCACAAATGAATGAAAAAGTCTGAGAAAAGAAATATATGTGGATAAGTTAGCAGACCTTCATATATGTATATAAAGAGACTCAAATTTTTGTCTCTTTTTAATAGAATAGTTGATTAATATGAAGTCATCGAAGATAACGAAGATATAATCAGAAAATTTTAAAAATAGATCTTATTAATGAACTTAGAGTTAAAATTTTCTACTAAGTATAAGAAGTGTAATATGAGTGATTATTTCAAAAATTGCATGGTAAAACGTTAATTTGATTTTAATTAAAAAGAAATGATATTAACCTTGAAATCTAATTAAATCTTTCATCCTGCAATAAGCTTTAAAGAAGTAGCCCATCAATTATATTATAAAGATCACATTATATGTTTAAAAGTACTAATATTTCACGTTATATATCATGTTACTTTCTATACCATATTAATTGTCACCGATTTCAATGTTCTACTCATAAACATTATTATACTTAATCGTCACCGTCAATACTTCTTTGAATAAAAGCCTTAATAACCGTACTGAAATATAGCATGAAAATACCTTGAAATTAATTTGCAAACCAACCATAGTCTTTAAAAAAACGTTGAAGTAAATACAACTTGCGCTACATAGCACAGAGTTTCAATGGTAAACCCAATTCTTTGAGTTACGGTAACTCCTAACAACACGTTTTGATTCAAACCGATTTAAAACTTGGTAGAAAAATTTTTATTTCACTCTTCGAAACAATATTGAAGTTTACCTAGTTGTATCTAATGTTCAAAGATTATACGTTGACCTAATATGGGGTCATAGAAAATTACTTGTGATTACCTAGAGGACGTGGGACTACGTGAGACTATTCCTTGAGGTCATAGAATTACGATGTATACGTGGTACATTGCCATCGAACACCCTAAGGTTGTACTGCAAGATTATAGAAATACCCAAGAATCAAAAGACCATGTTGTAGGATCACCATACACTATTGTATAGCTTGGACTACTATACAAGTACAGGATTTTGTTACAAATCATCACAAGATCATGGAATCATATGTGGTACATCAAAAGCTGTATAAAATTGAACTATCCTTGAATCGAAGGATCATGTTACCGATTATCCTAATCTCTCTTTAGATTATCAAGCTGTGATATATCAGACTAAAGTATCATCATTCTAGAACTGTGGATCCGACTGAAATGACCCAACGTTGTCCTAGTCTCTATCTATCAGTATCAAGATCTTACCCAATGTAAGACTTCAGAGAGATCCTACTATTTCTGAGTGGTTTGGGTTAGGTAAACCACCATCCTTTAATGCAGAATTCAACCTTGATATCTATATTTTTACTTTCTAAATAAATATCAGTTCACATATATGGGATAATAAAGCTATTGAGACATGTAAGCCAACATTGAAGAATTAATAAATAAGTAATTCGTGCCTGTACAAACTCATCGTTGTCTCAATGTTCTAAAAACTATAAATGTCTCTCTTCAAGGTACATTAAAAAGATGTGATCATACTAGGAGTAATAGTTGGACAAAATCATTATATAGCCAGCATCGTAGTACCGTTATCTAGACTTGAAATACGAAAAAATCCCAAACGGAACGATCGTGAAACGCACAGAGTAAAGAAGAAAATTCACCGAGTTTTATATCTATGTAAGGAACGAACGTGTCCGTGCAAATTAAAGAGCACGGTGAACGCTACAGGTTCTGTATGGTCGAACAGTAATGATTAACCGAATGCTGTACCTATTTCTTCTCGGATGTTGGATGAAATATTACCGAACGTGGCTATTCCTTTCAAACATTCTCCTCGCGGTGTGTCTCGTGCTGTACATTTGTGCTTTATGGCACGAATGCCTTCTGGCATCTATTCCATTTTGTCACTAAATATTAAATTTCCAATTTTTGAAAATACCAATTATCTGATCAAGCAATAGTGAATTTACACAAATCAATATGAGTCAATTGATTACCCATGATAATTTGATTAGACATTGTTACTCTGTACGATGACGTATTTTCCTAGATAAGATAATAATGAATTTTGAATTTAGTCGTAGAAATAGAGTAACGATTACAATAAATAGAATACTAGAATGCGTCTCTATTTACCTGTAAACTGAGCAAAGGCACAGGTGTATCCATGACCTCGGCTAAACATAGAGCGATCATCAGCACTACGACAAGTTGACCATAAACGTTCGAAAGGACGACCCATAGTTGAGAACTGTAACAATCATCATAAAATCCGACCATCGACCTCAGGATATTCACCTTTTCATTTTTACCGTCAACATAAACTGCATTTACTGTGAGTTTAATACAGCCAGTACTTACGATGCATTATACTAATTGTAAGTTACGATTTTGACCTGTCTCGTATAACATGTGAAAAGTGCCGTAATTATCGAAATTACAACCTTACATGGTGAAACCGGAAACTACTTTCAGTTATTCTATTATGCATCATTCATGAATTATTGTGTATGTCGATGTGTTAAGTTCTACAAACGATCGTAATGTCTTACAAGGGTTCAGAATGATCCAATAAATCGCTTGAAGAGCGTGTCCTAGAAAGGATCCTGGAGACCAGAGACCTAGATGGAGCGGATCGTGATGCTTCTGCAGTCGTTGCCTCGGCCTCTGGATTCCTTTCACCCCTGCTGGGGGCCCCCCCAGGTGCACCCTCCACGGTGCCACCCGTTGTGCTTCCTGTCTCGTTCAGACTGTCCTTATCGTGTTGTTCATTGCTGGCTGAAATAGTCGAAAGCGTAAATAAAATGATTTTAAATGTAAATAAGAAATAATCAGTTGGCAAACTTTTTTTAAATACCCTTTTTAGCCATTTAGACTTTTAATATTGATTAAAAGTTTCGATTGTAGACCTTAATATGTCTTTAATGTAAGTAGTAAAATTACTTAGATTAATTTAATACCAAAATAACTTTTGTTGCTATTTTATTACATATTCTATACTAATATAATATTGAAATAGTTGAAACAATTTTGTATTAATGTAATTTATTTTATTTTATTAATTGCAGTAGAATCATGTTTTTTATATTTTAATTTTCAATCCTTGTTTTACATTGTTTTGAAGTTAGCTCTAGAAAGTCGTATTCAATATTATACTTCTGTATTTTAATATTTTACAAATTGCATATTTAATGATATCCTTTTTTAACTGGAAGCTCATAAATTATAGTTTTAAGAATACTGACATAATACACAAAAGTGCTAAATGTTAATATAAAGAGAATAACGTATAAAAATGAAGATCGTAACATATTCACGTGAGAAAGTATAAGAGAAACTGGAAGGAGTGTGCTAACCACGAAACTCGAGGAGCATGAAAGGTACATCAGATAAGGCATTGTCAGATTACTACATAGATCCGAAAAGTTGCTTATCTTATATCTTCTTAAAGTAATAGAAACAGACTGGAACACAACCCTTTCACTTTCCTCGTTGTACAACTTACCAACTAAAAAATTGGTGATTAATCAATCAAAATACGAATACAGATATTTACATAAATTAAAGTCATTTAAAATTTAATATAATACAGTCAGATTTTCATGGTCAATTAAGAAATTGATAATGAAATTAATAAAAAGTTTTGCTTGAATCGTTTAGTTTCGAAACCTAAGGTTATCGTTATATCAATAAATACTTTGAAATCCAACTTACAAAATAACATTGAAGACGACACACACGTCTCGATGAATTAATATAAACAACCAGCCTTGCAAACCATTCAAAAAGTAAAAATAATAGTAACACAGTTATCAATTCATGGATATTAAAACAAACAGTAAAGCTTGCACAAACATTTGATGCTGAAACGAAACAACCATTAGAATGTCATTCAATAAACCTGAACGCAGCTAAATAAACGTGCACCCAGTCGATAAACAAAATTAATTTCTTAGAAAATGAATGCTTTTATTCTGCAATTCTTGCATTGATTTTTCATATAAAAAAATTACTCTATTCCTTATTTCAAAATAAATTAATCCGTAAATTTACTGTGAAGAAAACAGAACTTATCTTTAATTTAACCTTAAAACTTACATATTACGTTTTATGAACAGCAAGTTTCTTGTTACGATAAAACAGATTCTGGAGCCGGTTGCCCAAATTCCACTTGGAGACCTGCTAATTGTATCCACTCTCCTTAGCCTTTTGGGTCAGTGGAATAATACGAGTAACTTTCGCTAGAGGAATTCGTACATCCAACTGTTCCTTTGGTAATTTCGACTCGAATGATTTAAAGAGGTTCTAAACGCGACGAAACGAATCTGAGAGTTGGAAAAGTCGATTATTTTAGAATTGAATTAATCGATCAAGAAGATACATCTAAAGCATAGATGTATCGAGATTTGGAAATACGATTAGAACGAGCCAAAGGTATAATGAAATCTGCAATAACAACTGAGATTAAAAACGGACTATTTCACGGTTAAAGTACGCAGCTGATTATGAAGAGTCGATAAGGTAGCGAAGTTAATTTCTTCGAAAGCCACCTCATAAATTTGCTAATTGATATAATCGCAGTTCAAATAATTTGTTTTCCACGTTTTGTAATTTTGCTCTTTTATCAATGATTACTGTATAAAATCTTCGCAAGATTAGTTAAATCATTGATAATTAACGGACCTACACCACCATGTAATTTATTCCAGGGAAAATTAAACGTCGCTCTCTAGATAAATGCCATTTTGATCCAGCCGGTAATAAGTTCGAATAGTTTTTCACTGAACTATTCTCGACTGAATTCAAAAGTACCCTAATATAGAAAATTGAAAAGTTCACTTTATTGATATTTATATTTTTCTGTATTTTAAGACGGTGAAAATATATTCTAAAAATGCGGTCGATTTATCCAATTAAATCACAGATGTTCAAAAATCGTCTTTATAACAGGATCCTGTGAAATCCAGCTGAAATTTAAATATTTAACGGAACGACACATAAAAATCAGAATCAAGATTAGTCATTGACTTTCCATTTATTTACCAACTGACTCCATGAACACGAGAAAGCGTCGGTTCATTACCAACGGTAGAATGCTAATTTCGTCTGCATTTCCATTGCCCTAACGTTCAAAGCGATAAACGAGATAGATCACCTAAATCTTTATTATTCCTCGATAGGTATGGAAACCGGTAAAATGAAAAATGATCATCGATGGTTGTAACAGTCGTTCGTAATGGTCCATAATAAATGAACATGCAGAATTGTCGGCTGTTTCAGACTATTGGATAACAAGTTGGGTATATTCCGTTACTTCAAGATACGAAATACTATTATTCTTTGTGTTTGTAGGCGGTCTCAATGCAAAATCAATAGTGTTATTAAGAAATCGCAAGAGAAATGACTCTATGATTATGCAACGTCTAGTGTATGCGAACGTTGAGGTTAGGGGTCAATATTCAACATTTATTTTACGGAAAAAGTTCAGCATTATTGAAGCTGAGATGCACTGTACGAGCATATGATTAATAAAAATGACATAATGATAAAAAGGTCAAGAAACGGTACGAAAAGGAAGAAAATCCATAAGATTACTGTAGGGTTAGATGTCGATAAAAATACTAGTACCATAAGTGTATCGAGGTTACTATTCGATTAAGATCAAAAGATATCTATAGCTTTATCAAAGACAACTGTTATCGCTAATTTATGAGAAAATGATACACATGATATACTTGAATTATAGTCGAATAATATACAGGTATGTATGGTCGAAGGAGGTTATAAGCGTGTCCGCGTAAAATATGTTAAGGTATTCCAGAAGCTTATCTTTTAATCAACGTGCATGCATTCGTACAAATTAACAAATGCACAGAATACCTAGCATAATCTATTACGCTTCCCTGATGATATATGACATCTCATAACGTGAGAGTGCAATTTGAGCAATGGATTAGAGAGGTGTTCGACAATAATAAAAAAAAAATTAAAGCTCTGTTCTGTTTAAGCAAAAATAGTTTACAAATTATTGTTTAAGTGTGTTTTCAAATTATATATTTTAATAATTTATATTATGGATAGAGATGCGTAGTAATAATTTATTCAAATATTTATGATTCACCTTTGATACTTCATATGCAAATTCGAAATTTCTAATCTTTTTAATATGTCAAAATCTCAATAAAATGTATAAATTATTATACTGAAGCCGAAAATTATACACTTAAATAACGAAATTCTATGAGAACTATGTATTATAAAATATGATTGATACAATCTACTGTATAATTTGCGGGAAAAAGTTATACGGAATGTCTATGCAAATTAAATTTTGTTTGTCAGACATAATTTTTTCTAGAATATAATAATATATCAAAAAATAAACATATCTATGTTGGAAACTGTCTTTTTAAAACAAATTAAACAGAAAAAAAAAGCTATTCAACTGAAGTAAATATGTTCTATTAGATAATAATACTGTACAAAAGTTAAATAAAAGTATAAAAGGTGAATAATCTATGATATTTTTTCAAGTTCAATACAAAATTACCAATACCAGAAAATTTATAGAAATTAAATTCTTAAATTTTTATGGCTTATTGCGTATAATTAAGAATTTAAATAATATTAATGCAATAATATAAAATATTATGCTTTTTTAGTGTTCACATATCTACATCGTTTTATGACATGAAACGTGAAATTTTGTGAAATTTCATCTGCATAAAAGATTGAGTTGATACTCCATGAATTCGAAACCGTACGGTTCATCAGGCACAGTCTGCCATTATGTCGTCGGAGAGTTGCAAAAGAAGGTAGAAGCTCGTCTGTCAGCTGGCAGAAGGATTCGAGAAATTGATTTTCTTTTTAATGCGAGGTAACAAAAACCTATACTTCAAGTTTTATTTATCTATCATAAATCATGCAATCAACAGTTCTTAGTATCATTTCTAAGACCTTTTTATTCACAGGAGATGTCTAGTGATGCATTTAGATTATTTTTATTTGAATACTGGATATAAGAAAAACACTTTAAGTAAAATGACAAATAACACGATGAGATGATCGTAAATAAGCACTACTAAAAATACACAAATGAAAATGCATTTAAACACAACAAAGATATTGGATTATCTAATTGTTATTGATCACTGCGTTCAATACTTGGAGTTTTTAACTAAATACCACAAAATAAGTTCCTATAAATAATTCACTTATTGCTTATTATTTGAACACTTAAAAATCACGAAAACAATAAAAATGACAAAAATCTTAAAAACATAGCATACTATATTGATTAATAATTATGTATTAGCTATTTGACATTTATTACTATAAATTACCACATTTGGAAATTCAAAAAAAATCAAGATAGGAATCCCGTTACTTACACCAATGGTATGTAATATTAACGTAAAAAAATTTACCTTGGAGCTTATGTCAAAAGAAAACAATCGTTTTCACAGGTACACTCGAATTACCGTCCATGGTAAACGTTGAAGAGAGTTTCTGCAGCGAAGGTGCACCATGCACCGCGATTTGCAACGGAACGACAAGGTAGAAGTGCTCCAGACACTATCACGAAACGGAATGGATGGTAACCCAGAAGCATGCAGCAAGGAACATATCGACTGGTCTGGGATACGACACGGTGGTGGTGGCCAAGATGATGATGAGGACGAACATGATTATGTCTATGATGATAATGAAGATGACCGCGACGATGATGATGCCGTTTCTCGTAGCCTCGTTTTCAACATGCCGACAGAAGTGCACGATCAACGCGTGCCGCTTAGCTTATGTTACTTTTATATTTTCGCATTACTGATGGTGGAAACCGTAGGATATTTGAAATTTTCCGTGGAATTGGAGAACGACCTAGATACGCTTTGACACAATCCTAATCGAACAATCATATTATTTCCTTGCCTTGGTGAGAAAGATTTTTCTATTATTTTTATATCATAGAGTTTCTTTTGCGGGTAGTAATTCTAATATTATTATTCAGGATACGAAAAAGGATTGTCCTCGATGCAGTGCTTTCATGGAGTACTGCAGTATTTACGAAGAAAAATATATTTCACAATGCCTGCTTAACAACTTGGAAAAATTGTGAAGTCTGAATTAAAAATGAGAGTAATCTTAAAAATAAAGTAAGAAGGTATACTACAATTAACCTTAATCTATAATTCTAAAAATATTATTTTCGGTATACAAATTGATTAGATATAGATAAGATTTATAGGTATTATTAAATTTATAAGCATTTCCTTTTAACACTCTACTCATAAAACGTGCGATTAAAACATCACGTATCAAGGTCCTCTATAATTTTACAGAGATGCCGTCCAGCGCGCATGTTACCAGCAAATCGACTGGATCAAAGCTCTTTTGATACAATCATAATCAAAATATACATGAAAGAAGTGGATTAAAGTTCATATTGCAGAACAGTGAACATTTTTATATGCCAACACGCAAACTATCCGAAGAATCAAAAGCAACATTTAAATTAATATGTTCACGAGTGGGCAATCCTGTTATAATCTGATTAATCATTCACCTTCTGCAGTGGTGGCCCACGCAAAGCGATAACTTATTATACCATAATGCACAGCTCATGTGAACGCTGAGAAAGGATGGAAGAAAAGAATTCGCTGCAACCACCTGTTGTATGAATTACCGGCACCATCCGTGACTAGCATCCATGTACCTCTATTCTGATTTTTCAACTTGGCCAGTACTTTCCTGATAGATCTCGTTAAAAGTGTATGGTAGATCAGGAAATTGATGAGATGAAATTTTTGTTGCGTGCAACTTTAATAATAGTGTAGTTTATAAAAGATGAATGACGTTGATCATGAGTAAAAGATTAATTTGACTAGCTTGGGGTTAATATGTTAAGCTGTGCAAGAATATATGTAATGGATCGTTAATGGATCTTTAGAAAGTTATACAAGATGATGTTTGGATAAACCTGTAAAGATCAAAGGATAATATTTGTAGTAAAATATCTGATCTTTAATATATAAATATTCTTTGGCCTTGATGAAGCTCTTGCTGAAGCAATTATACTCTTTAATGAAAGCTGAATGAACATGTACTGATTAGTAGAACAGAAAAATGAATATTTTGGCAAAAATTTAAATGCTGGTATAAAAGTTACAATTAATCGATCAAAAGAATATTCAATTTATAAAAAATAACAGTCATGCTAAATTAGTAGTATTTCAATCTTCTTCTATAATTATAATTATGAAATATAGTAAAGAATATATTCGATTAATGATCGTTCTACTTCTACTGACTATCATGGGTCACCAGTACCTTTTAGAGGATTAAACGTGTTAATCAAAGAAAATATCAAGCACACTGACTGATGGAATAATACGAAATAAAAATAAAAATAAAAAATTCAGAAATAAAATGTTACATTGTACTTGGTCGTATGAAAAAGAGATCCATTACAACAGGATGAAGTCAAGTGTAAAGGAAAAGAGTTCTTTACAAAAATGAATATTAGACTACTTCAACAAATGAGGAGATTAACTTTCCATCAATTTAAAACACACTTTTACTAGACGGCAATGAATTATTCATCTAAAGTACCTTCATGAAAAATAAAGAACATATTTTTTGAATCTTACACTTGGTTAATTGGAAGTTTAAACCAAAGTACTTAAAATATCTCTTTTTTCGATTTATATTACTCAAAAATAACTGTACGTCAACTTTAAATAACAACAAATTTATATAAAAATATGTGTAACTACTAAACTACTTTTCATACATGAGAAATTTGATTCTTTATTAACAAGAAACATTGATATGTCAATAATCACTGTTATAAAGTGTAATAATTGTCATGATCTTCTATACAAGTCTCCCACATTAATTTATGATACGAAATCTGGTTAAAATCTGGATAAAATCGAACTATTTCTGGTATGTCTCCGATAGCGGCAGAATACCATGGAAAAGAATTTTCTATCGCCTCTACCGGCTTCATAAAATACCTTTCAACCTCCTTAAATGTTTATATCTTACAAGAGGAGTGCAAGTCCGTCGGGTTACCAATTTAATTGAAACTTTGCAGATTTGTAGATATCGTCATGCAGATTAAGAAAATAAATTATTATAGCCGCCACTACTCAATAGTTTTTAAGATATTTACGATTAAAGTTTAATTACTTACTTAATTATGTATTTATTTCCGTCACTTTTTATATAGATCTGTAGCCTAACGGCAACATCCGTGAATTCCTATGCTGGAGAACCGGGGTTCGATACCACTCGTCGTCTGACTTCAAGGATAGTTTTTTTTTAAATTTATTTTTAATTTTGTATTAATTTTTCGCCTCTGGAAATATTATAAATAAACAATTGTAACTAAAATTTCTTAATAAAAAAATTTATTTTTTACGCTTTCTTATGTTAGTATATATTCATTATAAAATAATAAGAATACTATACAAGAAAAACAGTTTTCTATAGCAATCTTATTTACTATAGAAAGAAAACGAAAATATAAATAATCATTAGATACAGGAAATACAAAACCTATCGCTCATGTAAGTATTGATTATTAAATTAAATATTGTATAAAAATATTGCCTATAATTCCAACTTTGCTATACAGCTATAAATGTTCGTCATTTAATTACAGAAACATCAAAATTTATTAACTTTCTACTGTCGAATTGATTTGTAGTATCTAGTTCGAATACAAATTTTACCGCCTGCGATCAGCGCCATCTATGATTTTGGACCAAATGCTCGGAAAAGTGATAGGAACATAGAATAGGCAAAGAGGTCGTCAAAGAGCTCGTCACGTGATAGACAAGGACAGAGAAGGGATAGAAAAGAATACAATGGTTCCGGCAGTAAAGAATTATTAATTACTCAATTTATGGAATTAATTTATGAACTTTTATAATTTCATTGCAAATCTGGAACTTCAGGCTACATTCTTATATAATATTCGTAAAGAATTTAACTCTAAGTTGTTAGTTATTAATTTTTGTTTTATGGCGTCTATGATTTCGTAACGGTGGCCATCACGATCTTTCGTGAAAATATTTAATACTCATCGAAACTAGAATCAAAATGTGAACAAAAGTGATATGAGAAGATTCGCAAGAATATTGTTTTTATAATGAGTGCATAAAGTTCCATAAATTAATTGCGTAGAGGATAGTAATTAATGAAAAACCAATGGCGTCTTCGATAATCTTCGACAATAATTCAAACATTTCGTAGAATAATTATTAATAATTAATTAATTAGGAACAAATTTATATCGAAAAATATATTGAAAAGTTCTTAAAAGATCTGCCTTTATGATGGAATTATAAAAGTTCATAAATTATTCACAGATATTGAGTAATTAATGAATTTTCCACTGCCGACTTGATTTATTAAAATATATACGGAGGACATAACCAGAGTTAGTAAACTGACACCAGAGCCATCTATGATTTTAGACTCGAAGCTCAAGTTCCGCAACGAGAACATTGATGGCTCTGGTGTCAGTTTACTAACTCTGGTTATGTGATCCGAATATATTTCAATAAATCAAATCGGCAGAGGAAAATTCACTAATTACTCAAAATCTGTGATTAATTTATGAACTTTTAGAATTGCATCATAAAGCTAGATCCTTCAAGAACTTTCCAATATATTTTTCGATATAAATTTGTTCCTAATTAATTAATTATTAATAATTATTCTACGAAATGTTTGAATTATTGTCGAAGATTGTCGAAGACGCCATTGGTTTTTCATTAATTACTATCCTCTACGCAATTAATTTATGGAACTTTATGCACTCATTATAAAAACAATATTCTTGCGAATCTTCTCATATCACTTTTGTTCACATTTTGATTCTAGTTTCGATGAGTATTAAATATTTTCACGAAAGATCGTGATGGCCACCGTTACGAAATCATGGACGCCGTCAAACAATTATTAATAACTAACTAATTAGCGCAAAATTCTTTACGAAAGTTATATAAGAATGTTGCTTAAAGTTTCAGCTTTGCAATGAAATTATAAAAGTTCATAAATTAATTCCAGAAATTGAGTAATTAATAATTCTTTACTGCCGGAACCATTCTATTCTTTTCTATTCCTTCTCTGTCCTTGTCTATCACGTGACGAGCTCTTTGACGACCTCTTTGCCTATTCTATGTTCCTATCACTTTTCCGAGCATTTGGTCCAAAATCATAGATGGCGCTGATCGCAGGCGGTAAAATTTGTATTCGAACTAGATACTACAAATCAATTCGACAGTAGAAAGTTAATAAATTTTGATGTTTCTGTAATTAAATGACGAACATTTATAGCTGTATAGCAAAGTTGGAATTATAGGCAATATTTTTATACAATATTTAATTTAATAATCAATACTTACATGAGCGATAGGTTTTGTATTTCCTGTATCTAATGATTATTTATATTTTCGTTTTCTTTCTATAGTAAATAAGATTGCTATAGAAAACTGTTTTTCTTGTATAGTATTCTTATTATTTTATAATGAATATATACTAACATAAGAAAGCGTAAAAAATAAATTTTTTTATTAAGAAATTTTAGTTACAATTGTTTATTTATAATATTTCCAGAGGCGAAAAATTAATACAAAATTAAAAATAAATTTAAAAAAAAACTATCCTTGAAGTCAGACGACGAGTGGTATCGAACCCCGGTTCTCCAGCATAGGAATTCACGGATGTTGCCGTTAGGCTACAGATCTATATAAAAAGTGACGGAAATAAATACATAATTAAGGAAGTAATCAAACTTTAATCGTAAATATCTCAAAAATTATTGAATAGTTACGGCTATAATAATTTATTTTCTTGAACTGCATGACGAAGTCTATAAATCTGCAAAGTTTCAACTAAATCGGTGACCCGAAGGACTTGCACTCTCCTTGTTAGCGGACTACGTGTTCCTTGAAAGGATGTCAGTGATAACACCCCTGCATAATTTTTTTTCTCTTTTTATACTTCACCCATGCGTGACTAATCGGCTCATTTTACGGTGCATGGCACTGAACGGCTCCGTGATCACTGGAAAAATGATGACCAGCGTCTAACTTTAATTAAGATGTTGCTTGTAACAAAAAAAAAGAAGCAAAAAGTGAAAACAGGAAAACGAAGACACAATGGTACAGGATGCACAATTGAAACAAATATAAAAACTTGGTAAATAAGCGAAAAATAAGATAGCCCCGATATCGACGAAAGAATGAGTTTCAAGTCTGTGACGTATGAAATCGTATCCGAAATTCATTTTCAGCGCTTAACCGGTTTTGCCGGGACACGAAAGCGATCTTTCTCCGTCTTCATTTGCAGGATAAAAATTCATGAAAGTTTGAATGAAGAAAATGACGTACTCAAATCGGCTGCCATTCGTTTGCAGCTCCTCACAATGTCACCAATCTGCTTTCACACGATTGGCGCTCATCGTGTGTACGCATGTCGATTTGTGGTTGGTCAGGGAACGAGCATTTTAATGCGATTTCGAAGCGAAAAATTACGCTGCTCCATGAGAAAGGGTATTTTCCATGGATACCTTTCACCTCGTTTTTTTCCCCGCTTTCACGATATCCGCAACTTCCGTGCGTGTGTTGAAACTTGGAACGCATTCGGTTCGTCGTGGCCTGCGGTTTATTTGAAAGAAATGTTATTGGTTCTTGAGATATTTCTGTATGTTAAAATCATTGAGTTTGAAACATTCTTTAGAAATCCATGGAAATATATTTTACGCGGGAATTTAACTTCAATTTTGATAAAAAATGCTTAAATATTTTTTCTATCGATTTAAGTATTATAAATATCACTGTACTGTATTACATTGATATCACTGTACTGTCATGTATAATAAAGTAACAAACTGTACTTATATTTGTAAGAAATGCTTAAATTCATTACTGAATGAAAGATTAAATTTCTATATTAGATTTTACATTAGATTGCGATTTCGTACTGATGGTGCCATGCGGTTGGCAATTTTATGTTATTTTTAATGATGCAGTATGAACAAGCGCACGATCCCGCTATCACGTGCACTTGTACATTGTAACATTAAAAATATCAACTTGTCGAATGATATAGCACGTTTGAACTTATTGTAAGTATGTTTAACTGAAATAATTGAAATATAAACATAAATCTAAATAGATAAAAAATATTTTAATATTAAAATATGAAATTTCTACAGCAACTTAATGGATTTGAAACATACAAGGTGGATCAGTAAATTCTCCTTTAGGTTTACGTCTTTATTATTACTCGTAGCGAAAAATGTTTGACACGGATTTGAATGATTTCGAGGGGACCACATTTTAGTGGTATCAGTTTTCTTATGTGTGTACGTGTAGATGACATCTGAAGGTCATCGATATTTTTCAAAATAGGTTCATATATTTTTTATTACATCAGTCGATGCATCTTGACATTCTTTACAAAAAGAATTAACGGTATTAACCTTTTTGTAAACCTACCCTGTGTGTATGGCAGAGATGAAATAACATGCAACTAGCAGAATCATGTATTGCATGACACTACAACGATGCTACAGGAGACTCGAAAAAAGTTTTATACGGTATTCATAGTGTGCAGAGTGTTGAGTATCAAGCGTTTAATCACGTTTTAAAGGACAATTAACGGTTAGAAAATACACGTTACTCGCTTTATGTAATATAAGCGATTGATTTTTTCCATTTCTTTAATAGCTATCAATAAACTTATCTGCGAAAACTTATCTCTGTTCATCGCGAAAACCATACGGCATTTATAACACCTTGAGAACGGTATGCAACGTTATACTAGGCGATACGTTAGCGAAGTTAGAACGATCTTGCGATATTCTCGAACGGTAAAAGGCGTTCCTTCGTCATATTCAATAACTTTAAGTAACCAATTTAATGGGTATTGTAAAGTAAAATTCTTTTCTTGCAGAGTATAATTTAAATAGGCATTTGCAGAAGATTGAGAAAGACATTACTTCGGTAAAACAGGAGATACATAATGAATATCTTAAAATCATATTTCTTCGCTTTTTCTTTGCTTATTTAGGACGAGATAAATTAATTATAATCTTCGCTTGCCATTTACTAAAAGAATGAATTTACTATCATAAATGTCAACATATCTTTTTCTCGATTCAAATCTTTAAACGAAAATGTACCTCTTTTCACAGTTTCGAAATCTATTAAAGTAACTACTATGTTTTCTCCAAAAAAGAAAAAAATCAACTGTATGAATAATAAGTAAGTTACCCATGTATGAACAATGAGTACCGTGATTTATATTCCAAAGTCTCGTAAACAGCTGAGTTTAATAGTCATAAAGAATCTCCTAAAGAATTTCACACGCAATATAGAAATTATACATTGAATAACTCATGAATATTCGGTTTCACTGATAAACTAAACAATGCAATTTTCAAACCCCTAATTTCATAAAAGAGGAACATTACCGGTGCTATAGTAGAAATTCACCTTTATCGATCACCTACCTAACACAGATCAAATTCATGTATACAAGCATCGTTAATACATCGTTATCCTCTAGATAAAAAGTCAAAAATAAAATATCACGCGTATTTTATCTTACCAAACTCGGTTTAAAAATTGTGGAATTTATATATAATTCTAGCGATTCAAAAAATTTATATAACTTCGATAAAAAAGAACGTTGATCTAGAAGTTTATTGGTATTCGATATTCACGTATATCCACGTGAAATATTACGTAAAGCAGTGCAGGCATTAAGTTTCGTGCAGCAATTTCGATTAAACGGAGTATCGATAACACAAAAAACTCAAGTCAAGAATTTATTTCCATTCTTTCCCATGAACGTTTCTAAAGTGATGACACTTTTATCCATAAGAAGCTTCTTTACAAACTCTCACGTGCAAATGCAATTATTCTGTTCTAACACTCGAAAGGAGTAGGTGACCATTATCCACGAGCAAAAGTGGATAACTGTACTAAAGAAGCCGGTTGCAAAAGTTACCAGGATAAAGGAGCAACTTCCACTGATGCATCGCCTAATCATAGTAACACAGCAATGTATAACAAGCGACAAAGCTGTCAGAGGATCAATGATAGTGGCGCCATATGTTGGACAAATCGGAATAACTTTCGTGATTAATGATTTTACCGATAGCGTCATCGAAACGAAGTGAAACGAGAAAGTAAAGGGTCATCAGAGATAAAACGTATCTCAGGATCGCACGTGTTGTCAAGGTTCCATACAAAAGCCGATGGAGGTCTCTCCACTTTCTTTTCTATAAAACGAAACGCGCACTGGTCATTCAGTTTTACGTCATTAACGGTAAACGACACAGACGCGTTTGTGTATTACTTAAGATTGCCCGCGATTTTCGATCTAGATCACTGAATGAAAATTTTTAAATATAAACTCCTTTCGCGAATACCTTTCACGCGTTTCAGATGAACTGAAATATGTTTTCTAAAATCATTCCTTCGACGCGCGTAAATATCATATTTCTTTAAGTACAAATGAAAGAAAGTCGATACGATATCGCGTGACTGGCAGAGTATTCTGGAAGAAAAAGTTATTCGATAATTTAATATCATTATATCAAAAGCTTATAAATTGACTCATTCTCTCGTTGAAACGGCACCTGTTACCCTATCTCGAGAAATTATCATTCAATGAAGAAAGTCTGACTGAGAGAAAAGTCGAATAATTTCGATAATATCCTATCATGAGTAAAAAGATACAGAAATTTTTTACCACGTATAATTCTGCTTAAGTCTAACATTAAATGAAAATCTATAAAAGACACTCGTCTTGGAATGAAACGAAATAAATTTTTTTTGTAGGAAAGACAGTGTTACGTTGAGATCTACACTGAAGTCTTCAAAACTTGAGACAGCACTGGATGCAGAAGGAAAACAGATGAGATCCAAAAGGAAAGTTACAAAAAGGTATTGAAAAGACAGGTAAGTATCCACTGTATTAGTAAAAATTCGTGAAATTGCAGAACCAAAGATCTATGGTACTGATTGCGCACACAACGATGATGGGGTGGGAAGCATGGCACAAGAGGCACAAAAACAGCGAAAGTTGCAGCAACCATCTATTCATTACCGCAAACAGCGATAAAAAGTAATGGAACTGTAAGATTCATGAGAGCTGTCCGACGTATACTCGAATCCTCGTCATGGTGAAAACTCGATGACTGGTATTCCGAGGGGGAACATTGAAACGCGACATCATTCGAGTTCAATCCTTAACCAACGGCAGGAAAATATCTCGCCGCATAACTGGCAAGTTGAGGTTAATAGGTTCCCTAGCAGGCTAATTTGAAAAGTTCCTGTAGCGGTTGAAAAGCTGGCTATGCAAGCGTGAGTCATCACTGACGTGCCATAGCGCAGGTGGATTATACGTGATAATTATACGTCAGTTAAAACATAAAGTGTTCCACAGTACCGTATCCTATAGCAGTGAGAATGGTTGATTGATCAAAATGGAAACTTCGCCATGGGTCACATTTCGCTCAATTAGAACAATTTTCAAAGATCGGTTTGTTTAAGGGTGAATGGACAAAAAAAATTGATTAAAACGATTCAAGAAAAGCCATTACTTAATTCCTTGTTCGTTTATATTTTATCAAATTTAAATTCACAGGAATCAAGAAACGAAAACAAGAATGAGAAAAAAGATCGATTATGGACGAAATGGAGCGATATGTATCAACTGAAAAGAGATTAAAGGAGAGTATATCATTTATTAATGATAAATCGTTTATGCTTATCCTCGTATTCGTATTAACGAATATATTTTAGAGTACAGAGAAACTACAAAGAAATCAATGCGAGCATTAAATGCTGTCCACACCTGCATCCAATCGGACACCTGCCAACTAGTTGCAATACCGTTAACTAGTGATACGAATTAGATACCAGTGTTGAAAAGTCCGAAGACAAGAATATTGACTAATGGAGACATCACTAATAAAAAACACCTCGCACGTATCGAGAGGAGGAGTGTACACGCGCAATTCACGTCGTATCTACCGCTAGCTGTTTCTTTTGGCTGCCGACACGATACCGTACGACGACTAACGAACGGCTTGCATACAAATTCATCGCATCTTAACAAATGAAACCATGCCGCGAGCAAAGTGTTATACCGTTGTACTCGAGCAACCTTCGTGTCGGATGATCTCACCGCAGTTGCATCTTTCACTCAACAGATCGCCGACGAGATCCGGCGATTTCCCTCTGCAGAAAGTACCGCTGAACAAACGGCGCTATTAACAGAACAAGATGATGGATTTCTCACCCCTTTTCTCCTTTATCGAAGACGTGGAAACCGTTGAGGCTTCCTCGGGTACGTCCACAGCTCTTTCCTCATTACCAGAAACGATTCCACCGATATTTCCCTTAAATTCGTCCTCCTTCGACTTCGATGTCTCATCGTTTTTACTGTACTCAATCGTAGTTTGATCATCAACTTTCTTCCACTCGGATAGCTCTTTGTTGTTCGCTTCCATAGCGAATCCTTCGAGACCAGGAATATTCCGAATGTCAGGCACCAGAGTCTCCTCGTCGTCTTCTCTTATCCGCCATTTAGCTCTTTGATGGTGTTCGGTGGCCCCGTTGTTCTCGCGCGAGACGATTTCACTAACCGAATCGACCACTTCCTCGACCAGCTCCTCCTCCTGGAGCATGTACTCTCTTCTTTCATTCGGGTTTTGATAAACTCGGTAAGGTCCTACCAGACCAACGATCCCTCGGGGTACCGCTACGGTCCTCTTCCAATCCGCTTGCAACTGATCAAATTCCCCCAAGCGGTTCGTGTACATTTCTCCAAGACTGAAGAGATGTCGTGGTTCCGGTAGCTGTCTCGATGCGACCTGTAACCACCGGCGAAGCTCCTCTTGACGCGAACAAATCTCTATCTGTGCTTGCCTTTCTTCCAATGATTGTTCTTTGATCGGTTGAAGCTTCCTCTCGAGAAAACTCGTTTCGGGTAACTGAAGCTTTTTAGGCTTTTTTACCACGCTATAGAGTGGATCTTCATCTTCTACTTCGAGTATAGTCGAGTCTTGAGACGTTAATTTGCTTCCCGTCGGCAGCCAAATATAAGGAAGCTCTCTCTGCTCGATTCGAGCTACTTCTACGTCGTTTTTCCTTGTCTTTTCACTTTTCACAGCGCTTATCACTACCACGTTGCTTTTTAAACTAGTTGATAAGTTATTACCGATCACCTCCTCGTTGCTATCCAAAATACTGTAAATCGGCTCTCTAGTAGCAGCTTGAATCCACTTCGGTCTGTTCTTTGGTTTAACAGCGGACCTAAGCTGTTCCGAATCAGCTGTTGATGTATTTCGTTCCGCGTTTGCAACGGGAATGTCAGTCAGTTCAGCCACCATGGTCAGGTGTTTCGATTACGATATAGGTGATCAGGTTCGCCGGATGTCACGCTCAGATCGTGACAGACATATTCGAAGACTCGTCGACGATAAAAGATCAATAAAGATCGAAATATTTTTAGGTGTGACACGAACGTGTCAGTATTCAGAATATACCCGCAAATGTGAAACGTGAATTTATTAATTCACGAAATAATTCTGCCTCGAGTCTCTAGTGATCAATCTGCGAATAATTATGATTTCCGTGTAACAGAAGTACTATCTTTGGAATTTTTGGTAACTTTGGTTGCACTGTTCCACTGAAACTTGAATCACGAATTAAGGAGTTTCGTAATCATAAATCATATATATTTCCTTGGAGTGCAAATCTAAATCACGATTCTTTGGCAATCTCTTACAGCTCCAATGCGATTACGCGTTGAACTCGATGGAATCAAGACACCCAAGACATGGTAACTAGTAGGCACTTTTAGATTTTTGTTCCATCTCCGATCATTTCGGAACTTCTACTTTGACGAGTGCACCCGATCGACCACAAAAGGTAAATGTCGTTTCTTGGCTTTAGTTTTACCAGAAACAATGTCTCGTCGTCGTGGAGGTGGCTGGAGGTCGATCGTATGGATCTGGCTCTCGTTCGTGACCAGGATGACGAAAAAGGTTTCACATCCTTCGTAAAAGCAATAGCTTTTACCTTTTCCATCATCTGGGTTAGGTGATTTTCCACAAAACGTGTTACGTTGTCGCAATATCTGGTTAATTGAGCAGCTCATGGTTACGCGCCATTATCTGAAGAGAATCGTTCCTTACATCCGTCAGGTAAGCCGTTGCTCTAATGAAATGTTCACAAAAATGAGCAGCACCGATGTTCCGCGGTACCCATTCATTCGTTAAGTACAATAAGAGAGAAGAGCAATGGAAATTTGAGGTAATACGATGGCACGAGTTGTAACATTTAATGTTAATACAGACAAATGCGTGAGATAAAACCTATATTTTTACTTCACAGGAGACCCGAAGCTTAATTATTTGTATTTGACGAAAGATTTCAAAGTGAAACAAATACCTTATAGTGAACCGAAAATAATTACAGTATAACGAAATTCTATGCTAATACGGTAAAATTAAATTTATTCTATAATACTGTTTCATAATTCCTTCTTAAAATATAAATCCATTTTTAGATTAACTTTAGAAAACATATAATATAATTTCAAGTAGTATCGATATACTGTACAACCATAACTTATTTTACACTTCTTTCCAATCACCCTGTATATTTCTACAAATCAATCTCCTCGTTATTTCTTTCTTCGTACGTATTCCACTTTCGTGTACCTGCAATCATACACCATTAGCTTATCTAACGGATTGTTATGGGTATAAGTCGTATATTGTAATTACAATCAAGTCGAACAATTAGTTACGGTTACCACATTTCTGACATTCGACATTTTTGCAGTTGCAGTTTCGACCTATGCAAATGTCTCTTCGGTGTAAAGAACCAACTGTTGTCTTCAGAAAATTGCGGATCGCAAAGACCGTTAATCCTGGATGCCGATTATCATAAAGTGGAAACATGGATTTTTCGCGTGAGAACCATACGTTTAGAACAACCGTGGCTGAAACTCCAAGACCCTTCATTCATGAACAAAGCTGCTTGAGAGAGAGGGGGAGAAAGAGAAAGAGAGAGAGAGAGAGAGAGAGAGAGAGAGAGAGAGAGAAAGAGCGAGAGACGAGCCTTCAACAGGTGTTAGAGGTCGAAGTATTCTGCTCGATGATCACTGGCCGGCTATACCGATGTTCCAACGGCAAATTCTTCCGCGTTTCGCTTTAGGCAAGCATGCTTGTTCATAAATAGCTGGACAGTAGTATACCGCTAAAAAAATTGATAAACGTTGGCCTTTGTAGAAAGTCACGTTTTATCACGGGGATATACTGTAAAATATGTCGGATAAATTGCAACATATTTAACAGAAAGGTGGCTTCACGAGAACTAACTAAATGAATCTAGGAAAAATTCATTCGGGTATAATTAATTTTATTTCCAATCATTTTGAAGAGGAAAAAAGTATAAAACTTTCCACGTAATGACGATGACGAAGTTTAGAAGATTAAACATTACAGAATTGCAAAATCAAAGAATAGAAGATATTGCTACGTTTCGCAACTCTGATTTATCTGATTATGCGACTTTCAGGAGCATTTATTAAGGATAATTCAAAAATATTCGATTTAATTTTTTATCGTCTATTTTATTTATTTTCAAACTGAAAAACCAAGAGTATAAAAATGTGAAATTGCTATTTAACTAGGATTACTATTTCATACTTCGAACTTTATTTCAACTTTAATAACTTTATTATTATTAAATGTTAGAACGCTTGACGATCTTGATGATGAGTAGAGTGTGCAAGAAAACAATTTTGATATAAATTTTGTAACAAATCATCAATTTATTTATTATTTATCTCTTCTTCTATTATCACGATATCAGATTTTCACTAATTCTCGGTCATTTCTCGATGCAGCAAGATGGTAATAAAAACGCATCGACAGTACGTCAACGTAAAGGACTTGTGACGGCAGAATAGTTCAAAGAACTGCATTCTAACATAGTCCTGTGAGACGAGCGATTCTTGAAACTCGCAATACAGTTACCAGTTATATATTACAATGTCAAGGTACTGTTATTTCGAAAACTAAGCAGACATCGATTTCACCCGGCACAAATATCGAAACTTACATTCCATTGTATTAATACCTAATGGTTTCATAGTAGAACAAATTTTTGATTTGTTCTATCGAGAGATCAGTCGTTGCAACATCGCACAGTGAGACAAAATGAGGTAAAGTATTTTTCAGTTGATATCACCCTTATTTCTGTATTTTATAAATTTCAAATATATATTTAAGTTGTTTCTGAATTTCTGAAAATCAATTTTATTAATAAGTTAGTTTATAAATTTCTAATAATTCGTTTCATTTATTTACTTATTTATTTACGATTCTTAATAACTTACGTTATATATGTATTTATTTATTTTTAATACAGATTGTGTTCACATCGACTACATTAACGTACATTTACAATAGGTTCTCGAAAATTTCCGAATTTCAAAAAGTAAAGTAAAGAATTGAGAGTAGTTTTTGTCTTTAAAAATTTCGATATATTTAAACGAGTTTAAGAACCTCGATAAATTTTTTCTGCTATTTATTTTAAATATACGTTATAGGGGAAAGTTTCCTCTTTACAAAGATGCCTCAAAAATCATCGTAAGATTTTTTATTGCCGTTTTATCGCGGTTTGACATATTCAGATCACCGTGGTCTTTCGGGGACTCCCTCGTGGTATCTCGCGGCTTGCCTTTCCTTCGCGGCCCACCGTGATTGCCCTCTCTTACCCTCCTGGGACCTATGTACTGAGTAGAAAGTGGCACTTTGACTACTCTACGCCCTAGCAGGGGTTATACCGTTTTGTTCCCTCGATCTAGACCCGCTAGAATCTCCCTAGAGCCCCTGACCGGCCCTCCCAAGTGCCCTCCCTAACCCCTCTTGGTCCAAGTGCCGCCAGTGCACACCTTCCTAAGCAATGGGACTCCCTGGCTTCAGTAATGGGATAGTGGGTTAGTACGCCTTCCTTTTCATCTACCCTGTGAACCATGCGCTATATCTCGCATGATTTTTTGGACCATGCCAATAATCATGGATAAATATGAAGGGATGTGGATATCCCAAAATTTTGTAAACGCTTCCACAATACTTGGGCTCCTGGAAGGTCACAGTACGCTCGACAGTAAGTCGACGTACGATGGTTTCTTCGCAAAGTACTTACAGTTCAGAAATCGAGAATTTTTCCATGATAATTTCTTGATTCTTAAGTTATATGGTAACGAGTATATACTATATACTGATCCATTAAGAGATATTATAGTGTAATTATAAAGGGTGCAATTACAAAGTAAGGTTGTACGAAATTAAAAGCATGTAATTCAATTAAAATTATGATTTAATCGCGTCATGTGTCCACGTTGAAATCACAGTGTGACGGTGAACATAGATCCGCTCTGTTAAACCCGGTAATTATTATTCTCGTTTTCTATTTGATAACAAAAGCTTTTTTAAACACGAGATTTCTCTCTTTCGTCATTTTTCTTCCTCAATTGTATCCTGGTAAAATAAAAGAATAACTTGCAGTATTTATTAGCATTTCGATTATTAAAATATTTTATCAGTTTTAAAAAATAGTGATTGAAAATGAGCACGTATAATTCGAAGTATTGATACGATATATTTTCTTCGAACATACTTCAGCGAGAATAAAGTTCGAGTGCATGACGAAAGAGAATAAAAACGTTATGAAAAATGAATATTACTAGATGTAAGAAAGAAAGGTCAACGATTAAAGGTAAATTAATCAACGAGGAACGAATTTTTCATTCTAATTTGACTCGCCATGAAGAAATTTATAATAATCTAGGATAATGTTGTACGAAATTTGAAAGATGTCGTTATACATACGTATCTTAATAACTGTACATCGAAAGACTTTCAGAAAGCTGAACATGACTGTCGTCATTTTAAAATAACGTTGTACATTAAATAGAATCGATCTAACAACTCCTGTCGGCGACTTTCGACGTTTACTTTCTCGATGAAGCTTGATCCAAAGATGAATTGATGATTCGTATTGAGCAAGTAATAAATTATTTATAACGTTAATAATGAGAATAATTAGAAAATATGAAAAATACTTCTTACTAAAATATTTGTTTAATAAAATTTGTAATAGAGTATTAGTATAAAATATTATTCTTATAAAGAAACTTTCAAGGCAGATATATTATAAGCTTCATTTATTCGTTCATAGTAAACAATATAGTGAATTGTAACAATGAGTGAAAAATTTATGTAACTCAAATAATGTAGAACAAGGCAAAAATATTTGAAAATATATACATACACCAATTCATGATTCGTGCATGTGAGATGTTATATTCAAATAGCTGTATGTTATCAAAAATAAAATTTGGATTATTATAATCTTTTGTTAATATTAATAGCAATTTTTGTTGTAATACAATATTTTTATCAGATTCATATATTTTCTACATTTTCAAATCGATTTCTTCATTTGCATTTAATATTTGAAGTTAATTTTAAATTTTATATTGATACAGCATTTTTTATTTCTATTATAAATTCTATTATAAATCTTTAAAGTTATAAAATTTTATTTCTTAATATCTTATATAACACACAAATATTTTTTTTACAATAAATTATATTTGAAGAAAAATTCTACATTTTCTTGATTCGCTTTTCATTTAATACTTTAAGCTCGACAATAACACTATTGCCAAGCATTAAGATCATCAACATTATGCATCAACTGTAGCATTGATATCACTATTATGATATTATAATATTGTCAATACGATAATATAAAAACAATATGATATAACGTTAGTCATATTATAAATACATTAAATTCATATATTATTAGAAGTTTTACTATCTTACTATATTTACCATCTTGTTGCATATATAATAAAGAAAAAGAATATTCTTTATCAGTAAATCATCAATATCTGTTTGCAAATATCAATATAAAAACGAGAAATTTGCCTCAATATATGAATCGTTTCAGTACATTGGTTCGATAGTAGCGATCAATCTCGCACGAGTGAGCAGAAATTCTGAAAACAAAAGTCGGAGAAAATAGCAGCGTGCAAACGGCGTATAATGGATAGAATTCACTCTAGACCGATCATTTTCACTTCCGTGGAAAAGAAAAGGGAAAGTATGCGTCGTTTTAGAATAAGAAATCATAGTTTACCGAACACGTGTAACGTGTTGTTTCCGCTGAAACACGTTCCGAAAAGGATGATTTTCATTTCATGGAAATAACAACAAATAATGATGAGCCTAATATGAATTGCATGTTCGTAGAAATTTCCTACGAATTAATTATCTTTACGATATTTTATTATTATAGTGTGATTGCTAATATACCTCGTTGCGTTTCTAAACAATATAAATTCAATTTAAATTCACGTTATATGAAATCTTAGTTTTATAATAATATTTAATGAAATATTTGTTTCTTAAACTCACTTGACTTTCCGGAGTTACATTCCTGAATGGGTTGAAGAGTCCGTGGCATTGTTAAATCAAATTTCTTGCTTTTTGATATAACGGAATAGCAGTTCACCAACACTCGCGTTCGTAAGATCTATCATGGAGGCATTCAAATTAATCGATGTCCATTCGCAATGTAACATAATAAATCTTCTGACAGGATCGCTTAGTTTCTGTCATTCCGACGAAAATAGCCAAACGTCACATTTTCTTTTAAACTCTTGCAATTCAGTTCGTTGTTCGCAATTGCTTTTGCAGTACAAATTTTCAAATTTGTTAGGTTATATGAACGTTATAACATTACACTAAATTCTTCAATATTAATTACTAATGGAGCACAATAAAATTGTAATTGTCATTCATTCATATGTTACGGGCAGTAAAAAATAAAAGAAATAAAATGTCGAAATGTCAAATTGACTTATGTCACTGACACACGTGCACTGACCATAGTCAATAAAAAATCACGTGCAAACTAACTCACGAAGAAACGACTTCCAAACATCCAAAATAGTGACTTCCAGTTCCTGAACTCCGAATAGTTGACCTTAGGAAAAATGGCGGTACTCGTGAACGCTCCACGAGTGTTCGGCTACACTGAACTACGATGCTAAGATCAACTAAGTAAATGGTCCCAGAGCTTAGTTCTAGGTAGGAGGAACGTATATACTTGGTTTCAATCCTCAATACGTTCTCTCCTGCGGCTTCAGGAAAGAAAGAGTGAGTATACGTGATCGTGTATCTGAATGCGTATATACACATAAATACACATCCTATGGAACTCTTCTTTAGATTATATCTTACTCTTTTTCAAAAGTAAGATAAGGAACGAGAGATTGAAAGTGTAAGAGAGAAAGTTGAAGGAATGATTGCGATACAACAAAGTAACATCTTAGTAGCAATCACGACTTTTGTTACATCTAAAATTTTAAACAAATGTGAAATTTGCTTAACTTCTAATGTTTAATATTTATAAAAAATAAAATTTATTTTTAAGATGAATTTATTTTTTTGTTTCTATGTAAACAGACGTAATCAAAGAGTAAATTTTACTGTTACATATTTAAATTAAAATATTACACATGAAGTATACAAAATTTAATGATGTACAAAAAATCAAGAATTTTTTTGCACAGAATATCATTCTTTGATCCTTTTAAATGCAATTTTATAAAATCATAATAATTTTGTGTATAAAATCTTGTACTTTTATTGACAAGTCATAGAACATTATTTAAATAATATTTGTTACATTGCTGGTCCAGAAAAACTGTAAATACACTTCATAAAGCTTAATTTTAGTATTGCAGTAAATCTAAAGTACATTAATGATAAGTAATTTATAAGGCCAAAGCTACTTTATATAATTTTCATAGTATTTTTACTGTGTTCCTTCACTAAATTAACATACTTTCATTGTGTTTAAGAAATTAATTACTGTTTCCTTTATTGAATACGGATAAAAATTATCTGTATATTCAGAACATTGATCATACAAGAAAGAGGGAATAAATTAAATTATGTTGAAAACTTAAATATTCATATCAAAGATAAATTTTTATATTAAGATCAGTCTTATTTATCCCTGATCTTGTAGTGTTCAATGTCAATTCTCAAATGAAACATTTTCCAAAAAATTAATAATATGTTCTTTTTTTAAAATGTATCATCAAAAGGCATTTTATAACAAATAATCCGATAATATTTCATTGTCACTTTTTTTTGGAACCAAAACCAGAAAAACCCATTATTGCTGCCATTTCATCTGAAGGTCCACCACTATCCTCATTAACTTCTTCAATTTTTCTTTTCTTGTCTTTCCTCTTTTCTTTTCTATACTCTTTAATCTTCTCTTCCTGTAGACAATAAAAGTAATCTTATTAAAAAGTAGAATAATAAATAAAATATTCTTTAAAAAAATATATACAAATAGTAAGACAAACCTCTTCCTTCAATTCTTTTACTCTCTGCTCTAAATCATAGTCTTTCTTTTTTTCTTCTAATTTTTTTTTATTCATTGCAAAGCGAGCTTTAACCTGTTCTAATGTGGATCGTTCAATTTTCATTGACATACCCAAATTACGTTGATCTAAGAAAGTGAAGTAAATTAGTACCAAGCAAAATATACAAAAATCATACAAATAACAGTTATAGTAAATTACGTTTTGTGCCATTAATATGATCTAAAAAGTTAATTGAATCCTTGACGACACAATCACAAACATTACAATAGTACCTGTAAGTGTAACATTATTATGTGAATTATTAGTTTTTATCTTGTATTTCTGTAATTTCACAAAACATCTTGTAAATTTTATTTTTACCCTCCAGTTTGCGAAGATGGAGTATTTTTATTAATAACAACACTTTTCCCTAATTTAGATTCAAGATCAACTTTGTAATCTCGTTGTTTGAGCAACTCTCTTTTTACTGCTGGTTGTTTTGGAATTCCTAATTCTTCTTCAGCAATTTCATCCTGGAGACGCTGAAGTGCTATTCTTTCGTACTCTTCTCTGTTCCATTTTCGCCTATGATCATCAGGTCGCTATAAATAAATTTATTATATTATTTAAATACATTATCGTCAATAACAAATAAAAATTATTTCATTTTCTAAGTCAGAAGTATAAAGAATGCTACATATACTTTTTTATAGAGTTATATTGATCATATATTATGTATACATTTATGCATATTACAAATCATATTTATGATTTAATTTTT
Organism: Eufriesea mexicana; assembly: GCF_001483705.2. Lineage (NCBI taxonomy): Eukaryota > Metazoa > Arthropoda > Insecta > Hymenoptera > Apidae > Eufriesea > Eufriesea mexicana. Next base: position 385,605 of record NW_016907964.1, on the reverse strand, counting down.
TTATTTTCTAGATTATACTTATCCTTTTTTTATTATTTCGAATTTAATGTGTGAATATCTTCAAATTCTTTATTTTCTCACTATTTTAATATAAAAATTAGGTTAGAAAATACGTCAAGCAATGATTTTAATTAAAATCGCTTAATTTATTCCAATAATAAAAATAAGTTGATAAAATTTAATACGAAATTTCATATAAGTAAAGACAATTAAATTTCTTACCATAGACATTTTCGAAATTCTTAGTTTTAATCAAACCTATTATGCATAAAAAAATAAACTGTTTCCCCCTCTCCTTTTTCCTTGCACTAAGAGTATGCTCCTATTACTAATTTCGGTTATACATAAACATAAATATAGTTACTTTTATGAGAATATATTTAATTCTCGTATAAGTGTAAATAATAACTAAAATTTTATTTTCAATTACATATGTTTCTTAATGACTTATAATATTACGTATATTTTTGTATAGTATACCATTAGTAATTTATTGAATTTATGTTTAAAATAAGATTGTTTTTAAGTATTACTAAATTTAGTAATTATCTTTTTATGATTTGTACATCATTTTATAAAAAAACATTAAAAGATATAGTAGTTGAACATTTACATTTAACCTTAAAGATATAAAGTAAATATTTTTTACAACACATGACAACAAAAAATGCATAAAAATAAAATATTTTTCAGAATAATTTTATTTGTAAAAATACATTTGTACAATACTTTTGTACATTAAAAGTATATTTTTATACATATAGCATTTGTTTCAATAATTTAACATTAATACTGAATATTTTAATGAATTTTAACAGCTGAGTGTTATTTATACATTTTTTGCAATAGTAACCAATTTTCTTATACAATAAAATAGGATGAACATTTATATATTTGAATGAAATTATATATTTCGCTTTTTTATTAATGTTAATAAATTTTAATGTACTGTACTTTATCATTTCTAAAATACAATTAACAGTACAATTAAATCCCTTGGCACTCCATACAATAGACACATAATACTACTTTTTTCACAAAGAATGGTTATTTTTAAATTTTATAAATCTAATATTGGTACAACATGTTAAATAAACTAATATTTTGTTTCTACAACAATTATATAATTGTTAAGCTGATAAAACTATAACAAAACTAGATGCAAATATAAATACAAAATTTTACAGTTCTATTATCACAACAATTTATTTTTCTAATAATACTCTGAGTAAAACTGACCCATAGAACTTCACATGAAATAGGTAAGTATTATCTGATGACAAACCATTTCATAAATAATAAATTGTACTTGCTATTCTAATAAATCTGGTGGTACATTGTCTGGTAACATAACTCCAAGCCTGGTTACCATAAAAGATGCTACCTTACAACCATACTCTAAGCAATGTTTTGGTTTCCATTGAGCTAGAACACCTGCTAGAAAACCGGCTACTAAAGAATCACCAGCACCTGTTGTATCCACAACAGGAATTGTTGGTTTAATTGGTTGTACCTAAATAAAATACGAACAAATTTTTATTTAATCTTTTGACTTGAGAAATTGTTTCTTTGTTTTAACATACTTGAACAGATTGACTTCTTCCCCAAACAGCAATTGCTGGAGCTAATTCACCTTGAGTCATAACAAATACTCCTCCATGACGCAACCAATCTTCATTAACTGTATTAGAAACGTTAACTGTGATTCTTTTTAAACTATTCAATAAAAATGGTATATCTGTTACATCATCATATGTAACATTTAATGACTGAGCCAAAGCTTCCATTTCTCTTGCATTACCAAATACAATATTTGCATATCCTACCATTTCACAAATTGCAATATGATGATCCTATAAAAATTAATATAATATTGTTAATACTAAATGTTATTATAATAAATGTAATGTAATGTTTCTTTCATTACATAATTGAAATTATTAGTTGAAATTTAAAATCCATATGTACATTAAATATATATGTTCCATTTAGATTAAAAGCTATAATTATATCTCTTTCTTCTGCTTGTTTAACAAGTTCTTTTGCTACAGGAAAACTGTGTGTTAGAAAAAATCCTTCAATATAAATTATTTTTATTGTATCCAATGATAAATTGCTTTTCTTAAGATCGTCTAGAGTATATACACCAGCAGCTCCAATATTTGCAACAAGACTACGTGATGATTCAGTTGTTAATGCTATACAATTTCCTGTAGGTAAAGATGAATGAACTGCATATCTGTAAAAACATAAACATATTTAAAAACACATCAAAAGAAGAATTTAATATAGAATTTAAAACATCTGCAAACCTGATATCCACACCTGCTGTTCTAACTAAATTTTCTAACATTGTTCCCCTTGAATCATTGCCAAGACCTCCACAATAGATAGTATACCGATTTTTAAAAGTTTCATCACAAAGCCATTGTAAAATTCGCATTGAATTTTGTGCAGAACCTCCAGCACTAACTCTATATTCTGATCTGTTCCATATATACCATTAATAAGTTTTGATAATACTTTAAGTTCTTCTATATATATGATAATAATAATAATAATGTCAATTAATAGAATTTATAAATAAATATTAAAGTAAGAATGTTTACACTGCATATTTTTTATACATTTAAATGAATTATATTCATATTCTAAAAAAATAACTGAATGATAAATCTTTGTATAAAGTATATACAATGTAAACCTATAACAATTATTAACAAATATACTTATTAACTCTAGCTGTAAATCTGCCAATAACTCCTGCATTTTTTCATGAGGAAGTTCTGTTTCTCCGTCTACCATAAGATTGTATTTCTTCAGTAAATCTTCATTTTTTAATGATACATAGACATCCAACAAAGGATTGCCGAAAGCTATAATTGCAGGAACATCCAGTTTTGTGATAGATTTTCTTAATGGGATTTTTTCAACCATTTTTGTTTATAGCTTGAAGTTCTTTATACTAAAATATTATATTTGTAAATAAATTCCAGTGTATGATTTAAATTTGACTTGTAGTATATTATAACTATAAATATTTGATATATATCATACCTTGATAATTTCTAAAAACAATAGTATTAAAAAAAGATTAAAATATTTATAATAAATAAAAAATAACTATATTATTTGTTATTTAAGAATATTATAAATACAAACAGTAATAAAATTAAAATCAAAAAGGACTACACACAAAAATCTCAATAGGTTATCGGAGTTTCAACCTAACCTATAAACATAACATACAATAAGTATCTCAAATGACAATAGAAGGGGAAACTGCGGAAGGAAAGCCAATCAAAAACTGTCAATAAAAATGGTAAACAACAAATACTATCCTTAAAAAGTGACAGTCAAGATAACAGTATCAGACTACAGGTTAACAGTAATGTGAATGCAAAAAAACAAAAAAAATGACAAAAATGGCAACTATGTAAAAGGAAATAAAATGATATAAACGAACTTATACAAGTAAGAAATGAAAAGAGAAATAATTGACTTGGTAAAAAAAATAGCTGCATTAAAAAGAAAAGACTAATGAAGAATCAAACATTTTATCAAGGGAAGAGAAAAGCTACAAAACAACGAAAGTAATAATAACAAAAATAAAAATAATATTTTGAGTGTTAGATAATATTATGAGTGCTAAATATATTAGAACCCATATATCAAATGATACATATAAATGAACCAATTAATACCTCTTCAAAGAATACCATTGTATATTAAGCAAGCTGATAAAAGAAAAAACAGTAAGAAGAATTAAAACCTAAGATAAAAGTAAAAAAGCTGCTAATAGAATAAAAATAACAACAGATAAAGCATTTGCAAAATGAAGAAATACAGCTAATAAACCTTGGTTAACATCTGAAATTTTAAAACAATTATTCAACTAAGATAAAACCAGAATACTTAATCCATATGTAACAAAATGTACAAAAATATTAAAAACGCTATGTTACATAAAATATCAGATTATGTGACATAATACATATAGATATCAGACAAAAGAATTATAATACAAAGTTAATAAAAAGCTTATAATGAAAAGTACATACATGAACTAAATTAAATTAGAAAATAAATGAGTTTTAAACATGTCAAGTGTGTAACATGTGAAAGAAAACAAAATGCATATATTAAATACTTATCCAATTTATGAAGAACTCAAACCAAAGTCAATAGTGGATAAGGAACTAGTAGCACTGATAAAAATTAACAGAAAAACAAATATAAGAACTGACAAACTTCGTTAAAATAAACATGAAACTTAGACTATTATGTTTAAAAGACTAAATTTAATATTAGAATAAGTTAAATGTTTTATACCAAAGATGAGCATATTTAAATACTTTTCACTATATAGCATATAAATTAGTATCAGTTATACCAAAATATTTCACTTTAAGCTATAAATTAGGTTAAAATAGATATAATTACCTCACACATGCATAATTTTTTGTTATCACAAACTCAATTATGCAAATGCTAATTAAACATTTATACTAATAGCACACAGTAAGATTAAAAAAATACATTACCATACGTGTTTGATTATTGTAACACAGATTGTATTAGGCATGTAACCCCTATACAATAAATAAAATATAATACAAAGTCCAATATTACAAGTAAATTAAAAATACTTTTTCTAATATTTACTTCATATCAAATCAAAGTTTTAAAAATTTTTTCCTATAAAACCTTTCATACTTTTTAATAACAAGATGTAATCGTGAAAAAATCAATATACATGTTTCGTGTACTTTTGCTTTACTCTAGACCAACATAAAGGATACTTTTCAAAATAGACTTTTCAAAATTAAATATATTTTGTCTTTTTATTAAACAAGAAATCTTCATAGCAGTGTTAGTAACCATATTTGTATAATTAAATTTTTATATTTAAGTCAAAATATGTACAAATGATATAATCTTTTATACTATTCTATTTTAATATGAATTAAGTTTGAATACTTAATTTTCACTTAACATTAATGTATTACATACTAGATTATATTTAAATTATATAATTATATAAATTAATGACTGTTACGTTGTTAAATCCTTTTTATAATTATTGAAAATTTCTATACAAGCATAGAGTAATAATTTGTTGCACATGTAAGTTAGCATTAAGGTTACAAGATGGATGCGCCCATTGTAATTTAAACAGTTGTGCATGTGGTATATACATATTTTGAAATATAAATTAAATAAAAAACAAATATTTTATTTTAAAGATGGTTCGTAAAAAAATAGATAATCGTATCCGTATCTTAATTGAAAATGGTGTTGTTGTGGGACATAGAACATTGTTTATTATTATTGGTGAAAAAGCACGAGATCAGGTTAATATGTATTATTAGATACATAAGTATACAATTGCATTTGAGATTCAAACATGAAAAACTATATTTATATTATTAATATTAAAAAATTTGAAAAATTACAATTTATTAATAGGTTGTTTTGCTACATCATATGTTATCCAAATCTATTATAAGAGCTAGACCTTCTATACTTTGGTGTTATAAGAAAGAATTAGGATTTAGTAGTCATAGAAAAAAGCGAATGAAATCCTTACAAAAAAAAGTTAAAACAGGAAAGTTGGATGTTAATGAAGATGATCCATTTGAATTGTTTGTAGTTTCTACTAATATAAGATATTGTTATTATCATGAAACACATAAAATATTAGGAAACACATATGGCATGTGTGTTTTACAAGTAAGAATTTTCATTTATTTAGATTGAGCAAGAATAATCATTTTAACAAAAAATTACTTTTTGTAGGATTTTGAAGCAATTACACCAAATTTGTTAGCACGTACTATTGAAACTGTTGAAGGAGGAGGACTTATTGTATTTCTTTTACAATCAGTAAATTCTTTAAAACAATTATATACCATGAATATGGATGTTCATCAAAGATTTCGTACAGAAGCACATCAAGTATATCATTAATTTTTATTTTATCAATTTAAAGATATATTTGTTTAATTTAAGTGATAGTTCTATGTGATAATTTCTTAATATTTTTTATTTTATTTTAGGATGTTGTTGGCCGATTTAATGAAAGATTTTTACTATCTCTTGCTTCATGTAAAAGATGTTTGGTTGTTGATGATCAATTAAATGTATTACCTTTATCATCACACAATTTAAAGATTGAACCTGTGCAAAAATTACCTTCTTCTGAAGAATTATCAGAATTAGATGCATTAAAGGAGGGTTTAAAAGATACACAGCCTATTTCTTCGCTTGTTAATTGTTGCAAGACAATTGATCAGGTTTATCACATAAAATAAAAATATATGTGAAATTGCTATTTTATATTATAAATTCAGATGATATTAATAACTAAGAAATTTATTAATATTTTTAGGCAAAAGTACTTCTCAAGTTCATTGAATGCATATCAGAAAAAACATTAAGATCCACTGTTTCTTTAACTGCAGCTAGAGGACGTGGAAAGTCTGCAGCATTAGGTTTAGCTGTTGCTGGTGCTATAACATTTGGATATTCAAATATTTATATTTCAAGCCCAAGCCCAGAAAACTTAAATACCCTGTTTGAATTCATTTTTAAAGGTAAATACCATAAACAAATATTATATTTCAATTTAGTAAAATTTTATGTTATTTTTAGGATTTGATGCATTAGAATATCAAGAGCACCTTGATTATGGACTTGTACAATCGACAAATCCTGAATTTAATAAAGCTACTGTACGTGTAAATGTCTTCCGCGATCATAGACAAACAATTCAGGTGTGATATATTTGTAACATAAAACGAGATTATTAAAATAATAATTTAAGATATTGATGAAAATTAATTTTTTTTAGTACATTCATCCTACTGATGCACACAAATTAAATCAAGCTGAATTACTTGTAATTGATGAAGCTGCAGCAATACCTCTTCCTTATGTGAAAGCTATGCTTGGACCTTATTTAATATTTCTTGCATCTACTATTAATGGGTAATTATATCTTGCATTCTCATTACTTTTAATTGTTGTTTCGTCATTATATACAACTTATATTTATTTTTAATAGATATGAAGGAACAGGCAGATCTTTATCATTAAAATTGTTACAACAATTAAGAAACCAAACTGTTGGCTCAAATAGTCATGAAAAAAATAAGACACAACCAAATGAAAAGATTGTTATTGGAAGACAGTTATATGAATTGACTTTAGAAGAATCTATTCGTTATAAACCAGGAGATTCTATTGAACAGTGGTTGTGTGATTTATTATGTTTAAATGCTACAATAAATACACCTATGTTATTAGGATGTCCACCTCCTGATATTTGCCAGTTATATTATATAAATAGGTAATTCATTTCTTAACATAAACTAATATTTATAACATCTTATAAACCCTTTTTTATAATATCTTAAAAACACTTTCATTTAATTTCATATTACTGTGTATTTCTTTTTAGAGATACCTTATTTTCTTATCATAAAGCATCTGAATTATTTTTACAAAAATTAGTGGCTCTTTATGTTGCTTCACATTATAAGGTAAATATTTTTATTTATTTCTTCTAAATTTGAAAAGGTGTTGAATTTCTAATAATGTCACAGAATAGTCCAAATGATTTACAAATGATGTCTGATGCGCCAGCGCATCACCTATTTTGCCTTTTGGGTCCAATAGATCCAAACAAGAAAACATTGCCCGAGGTATTAGTAGTTATTCAAGTAAGTGTATACAGTATAACAGCATTATAAATATACATTAAATAGTATTTTCACAGTTCTAATATTTTTATGATACATAGATTTGCTTAGAAGGAGAAATAAGTAAAAATACTATAAATGATGGACTAGTTCGAGGGCGTAAAGCAGCTGGTGATCTTATACCGTGGTCTATTGCCCAACAATATCAAGATCAAGATTTCCCTTCATTAGCTGGAGCACGTATTGTTCGTATTGCAACACATCCTGAATATCATGGAGTAAGTAAGTACAGTGATGTCCATTTAAATGTCCAATATTTATTCCCACCACTTTTTTACAATGCCTTATTCTAGTCGAACCTTGATGTATAAATGAAGAATACAAGAGATATACAGTTTTTCACTCTTGCTTATTTATGTACGACAACGTGACCCGCAGTCAAAAGAGAATAAACCTCTCTGTTTAAATGTTCACATCCAATCTAGACTAATGGACATTTAAGCGCACACCGCTATATATATATATATATATTATGTAAGTTAACGAAAGTAATTTGTATTTAATAAATATTTATATTATAGATGGGATATGGTAGTCGAGCATTGGAATTATTGAAACAATATTATGAAATGAAAATACTTAATATTAATGAAGCACCACTACAGATATGTACAACAGATATATCAAAAGTACAAGATGAAGAAGTAAATTTATTAGAAGAAAGAATTGGTAATTATATTCTTGATATTATATTATAAATATTAATTTTAATTTATTTTATTAATTTCATTTTACTTTTTAGAACCTCGAGTTTCTCTTCCACCACTCCTTTTAAAACTAAGTGAAAGACACCCAGAAAATTTAGATTATATTGGTGTATCTTTTGGTGTTACTGAACAATTATTGAAATTTTGGAAACGAGCGAACTTTGTGCCAGTATATTTAAGGTTAATACATTTAAGTATAGTTTATTGCTTTTATTATATTATATATTAAATATAAACAAACTTCTATTTTTCTATTGTTTTTAGACAAACAACAAATGATATTACAGGGGAAAATTCGTGTATTATGTTGTACAAAATAAATTCTGGACAAGAAGATGTTAGATGGTTACAAGCATATTGGAATGATTTTCGAAAACGATTTATAAATTTATTGTCTTTTTCATTTAGTACTTATTCATCTTCATTGGCTTTAAGTATATTGATTAATAATTCAGTTACATCAGACATTACAAGTCAGTGCATTTTTAATGCTATATTTGCCTCTATGATTATATTTTTTCTTATATAGGATTGTTTCTTCTAGCATTGACAAAAGAGATATTGGATATATATTTTACATCTTATGATTTAAAACGTTTAACTATGTATAGTAATAATATGGTAGATTATCATTTAATAATGGATTTATTGCCATCGTTAGCACGTTTATACTTTTTAAATATGATGGGTGATACTTATTTATCAGCAGTACAATCGGTAATGTTTATATTTTATATTTTTGTATTAGCATATCTAATAACATTGAAACAATTATATTTAAATTTTATTATGATATTCATTATTAATATTTTTTATTTTTAGGCAATTTTGTTAGGATTGGGTTTACAACATAAAACTGTTGATAAATTAGCAGAAGAATTAGACTTAGCACCAACACAGTTGCTTGGTTTATTTAATCGTACCATACGTAAATTTATACAATATCTTAACAGAATAGCGGAGAATTTCATTGAGACCACCATGATGAAAAAGGAAATTGATAATGAAAAAGTTCAATTGAATCCTATCAATGGAAAAAGTTTACATGATGAATTAGAAACTGCAGCTAAGGTTTGATATTCTTTTTTTGTTGTAATATAATGTAACATACCAAATATTTCTTAACACAAACAAAATTTTATATTAATGTTTTTTCAGGAATTAAAAGTAAAACAAAAAGCTGAATTAGAAAAATTAAAAAAAGAAAATTTGGAGCAATATGCTATTAAAGGAACTGAAACTGATTGGAATGATGCACTTTCAGGAAAGAAAAGTAAAAATCTTATATCTATAAAAAGTGGAGAAAAAAGAGAATCAGAAGATAATATTACTGAAATGCGAAAAAAACAGTTTAAAAAAAAGAAAAGACATTCTTTCAAAAGTTAATCAATGTAAACATTATTTATAAAAAGTAATGAAATAAATGATTACATATTACAATATTTATTTATCTTCATATTATTTTAGTAAACAAATACATCTTGGTATAAAATAGAGGTAGTTAAGAAATATATATATGTAAAAGATATAATTATATAATTTTATTCAAAAAAATTATTATCTACTATATATTTTATACATTGACAAATTAAGTTTCTTTCATGTTGAATAGATCTTGATAGTAATTTTGATAACAACTGTGATGTATATGGTTGTTTCTTATTTACCGTTATTTTTTGTTTTCTATTTTGTAAAGGTTGATTTAATATAATAGTCTGTTTAATTTTAGAAATCTTAAGGAATGAATCCGTTGAATGTAAACTAGACAATTTTTGTACATCTACATTTTGTATATCAACTTCATTTTCATGTAGTATTTCTTTTTTTATTATTTCATCATTAAATTTTATCTTCTTAAATGGTATTTCTTCGGGAGTATCACCTATAAACAATATTACCTTATAATAATCGTAGATAATATATTTTAAATATACAAAATAAATTTTTTTATGGTCAATAACAAATTTATTACAAATTAATTATATACTTATACTAACTCTCTTCAGAAACACTTTCATAGTTTGCTACTAGATTAGGTATACTACAAGTAGCAACAGTAAATTTTGGCAATATAGATAGTGTTTCTTCTTCATCAGAAATATGATTAATATTTTTCTCACAATCACTTTCAATTTCATTATTAGATTGATCGTCTCTTTGCAAATCATCTTTGTTTAAGTTTACTAAAAATGTTATAAACATAGATAAATATATTACAAATATAAACAAGTATATACATTAATTATGTAAACACAATAATTAAATACTAACATGTACCACAAAATTGATATAAACCTCTATATGTTTCTTTTTCCTCTGCAATATTGTTGGACATTTTAATAGGTTGGTTTTTTACCATTCTTTTTCGATTATAAGAATTTACAAATTTTTTTTTCCTTCGTTTAGTAACATCTTGTTTTTGTTTAATAACTTCTCCTCTTTGTACTTTTTCCATTTCTTCTGCTTTCCGTAATTCAATATTAGTTTTAGTTGGATATCTTCTACAATTTAGTATCATATAAATAATAATCACTTATTAGTATCAATTGAAAAATTATTATAACTTACTTTTTTCGCTCCATTATCCATTTTTCAATATCCTCTGGAGTTGATACATTTTTTATTTTATGGTACAAACCACTACTATGTTGCATAGTAATATGTCTTTCAACAAGTAATGGATGAGCACAAAAGGTACATCCATCAATACCACAAAGTTTATGTTCCTTCCTATGTTCGGAAAGAGTATCTTCTGATGAGAAATCTTTATCGCATGTTTCACAATAAAATAATTCATCTTCTGAACTGATATAATTTTCATCTCTCTGATCATATGGTTCTTTATTATTTGGATAAAGATGAGCCTAAAAATGGTTACTTCAAATATTTTTTTATACATTATTCACATTAAAATTCAATGTAAAAATACTTCTTGGGTTACACTTGTTACTGATGATAGTAATATTTGAAATTTAACTGATTATTTTTTATGTTTGTCTTATACAATAATTTCAGTTTCATAACTTTTTGTAATCTAAATTATAAAATACATGAAGTATTTATTTAAAGGACAAATAGTACTGCATTTTTCTTAAATAATTCTTTTGTTTAAAACAATAATTTAAAAGTTAAAATAACTTGAATAATTAAAATACAAAGTTAAACATAGACTAAATCCTTACAAAGATATTTTATACAAATATGTAATATAAATTATGTATTAATTAAAGTTTCTCTATACTCAATATAAAATTTGTAGGAAAAATATTATAAATAAATAGAACTATTAATGATGGATACTATAATATTTATAGAATTATAGAAGTATTTTTTCACAATTATTTAAGCAAAATTATTCGTATATATCTACAAATAAACATAAAAACATATTTACAAATAGTGATCATTTGTGTTGTTATGTACACCTGTTGCTTATATATTATTTTTAAATCTTTTCCAGGGTATTCAGAAATTCACTTTTAAGTTTATACAAGTATTATATGCAGAAATTTTTAGTTCATATGTTAAACCAATAATTCGTGTTAAGTTAAATTTAGTCTATAAGTACTCAGAAAGGTATTTTATGGTCATCATAATATATTACACGTAAAAAGTAATATATAACACATATAAATAAGAGTCCTAAAATATAGGATTAAATTGACAATATAAAAAAATCTTAATTTAAATTTAGAAAATATAGTAAATTCTTACTTTAAACTGTTTTGAAGTAAAAATATATCTACTACTGCAAATTCAATAAATTTACTTATTGTATGATTTTAATAAATACATACTAAAAATAGTATGTATTTATTTTATACGTCGGTATAAAACACGTATAACTGATACTTTCATAAAAATTATTTGTTGCAGAAAATCTAAAAAGGTCATTTTCATATTTCAGAACGATTATTCAACACATATAAGAAATTATATTTTTTCATGGTTTATAGAGTAATTGGGGACACCAGATTTAGAACTTATAGAAATACGATTTATTCTTACAATACGCATCTTAATTACAAATTTATTTTATTTTGAATTTATATTTCGTGGAAGTCATGTATTATTTTAATTAATCAAATGTACTCAATACTACGACGTATAATAACAAACAATTACAAAAATTGTCATATCTTAATACAGAGCCACAAGCTATGTAAAAATTTCGTGTTTTTTGATTTATTAAATAAATCTTATTTTTTGTTCGATAAAACACATTTCTTTAAATATCTTAAAGAATATTCTAATTTTTTTCTAAAATTTTTTTACTAAGAATCTTATAGCTCGCAGCACTGTATACTGGCCAAAGAGCAATTAAAGAACTTTATAATGACCAAACTAATAAAAGCCAGTTTTTTATATATATCTTGTGAAAATAAGTTATAGATATTTAATATCTCTAACATGAAAATATATAAGAAATATACAAAATTTTACATTTATAAGCATACACTAATGAATGAAGAGAAAAAAACAAGTGTTTATGTATATATTACTAAAAATAAGTGAATATCTATTATTCAAATATTATTCAATATTAAATTCTATTTTCTCAAAGTATTTTATCATAATTGTTTAACAGCATGCACTTACAATATAAATGCTAAGAGTGAACCTTGCAAAGAAATGATATTTTACAAATGACAAAAGAACGGATAATGTAAATTTTGTAATTATAAATGATACAAATATTTCAAATGCAGTATTCTTAATATACTGCACATTAAAACAAGAAGGAATCAAATCGTTCTGAAGTTTGAAAACAGAATACTTGTGTAATTTCAACTGTTCAATTCTTTATAGGAGGAGTAGCCTGAAGCTTAAGACTGTGCCTGTTCGCTGGAAGGCTGCATCTCCTCCGTTAGCTCCATTTGCTCTGATTGCTCAGTTGCATTCTCACTTTTCTGAACACCCACGGATTCGATCGTATTCTTATCACCTGTTTTTTGACCACCCTGTAATCAAAGCAATTTGTCAACTATGACACGAAAACAGTGAAATTAAATGTAGTGCCAATTAAATGTAGTGGTGCAAACATTTATTTTGAATAGAAATAATATTGTACTAATATCATTATCAAAATTAGTAGTCTATTATTAAGTAAATATAACTAAAAGATATATTTTATATTGGTTTTAAATATACTATTACTTAAATATACATTTAAAGAAATAAGGTAGGAAAATTCAACTAAATATAATCATACATTTATTATTCAGAAATAAAAAAATATTTATATTTTAATGTATGATATTTTTTACACATTTGTGAATTTTGTAATTTAAACGTTTTAGAATTATAAATTATAAACACAATTCTTTGTCTTATATAAACGACTCATAAATAATATACTAAATATATGAATAAAAACCTAAAAAATTAAACAAATTTAGTATATTAATACTTTTAAATCTTAAAATATATTTTGAAATACTTACTCCAAATTGCTAAATGGAATGAACTGTAATTTTATTTTATCTACGATATGGGATACACCAAATACAGTCTTTAAATATTAATTAATTAATAATATATAATAAGAGAATATAAATAGAAGATATTAATTACATTACACATAGACTTATTTGTGATGTATTTTTACAGGGTGGTCTATCTTTTGTCTTTTTTCTTAAAGAAAAATATATTTTAGATAAGTAACAGTAATAAAGTTTCTGTGAAAACCATTATGAAATATGTACTAAAAATTACTGTATGTTCATATGTTATAATAATTTTCAATTAATAATCCTAAAATTATTATATTTAATATAACATTCAGGCTGCATTAAAAAATATAAACTTTCTATGTAGGTATGAAACTGTAAATGGTGTTATATTTTTAATCGTAGTATGATATGAACAAATATATGAACTTATAAAAGAATTGTATATAAAATCATAAATATTAATTACTCTAATATAAAATATTAATTTTTCTAATTAATTAAAATAACTTCAAATTTATTACAAATAGAAAATAAAATGATCAGAATTGTAAACTTGGTTAATATTCTAATTTTTCTTATAGTGCTTATAAATATGTAATACATATATATAAAACAAAAAAGATATATAATTATTATTAATCAGAAAAATATAGTTTAGTCAGTAAATTGTTAGTTAAAAAAGAAATTATTTTGTAATATATGTATAAAAGTTAAATGAAAAAATACCTGTTCAGGATGTTTTGCAAGATAATCATTTTTAGCATCTCTGATCATCCTTGTTACTTTGTTTCTTAAATCCTTAAATTCTTCCCATTCTTTTGCATCTTTATTCTTTTTTGCTTTAGCATACAGCTTATTTTTCTTTTGTATTTCACTTCGAATTTCATCAGTCATCCATGGCTTCTTTAATTCTAATTCCTGAATAATCGTAATACCTTTTCATCAAGATTTAAATAGTAACTTAGGAATTTTTATTTTTGACCTCTTTTAGATACCAAGATGATATATAATTATAAAAGAATAAGTTATTTTTCATTGTTAATATTATAGCTTATTATATGTGTGTTATTAAATAATGAAGAATTTTTTTCGTATATTTTATATCACTTACTAAATAAAACGTAAGAATTAAATTAATTATATGGTATAAACTTATAAATCCAGTTTATTTAAATATCATATTCTTAATACAAATAATTTCAAATACAAAAGAAAAATTCAAGCAGACTAGCAAAGAAGTAGATAAATTTCAGAAATAGTTTCTAATAATGCTACTAAAATATAAATAAACTATGTTTGAATAAAGAAGATAATGAACTATCAATTAAATAAATTTATTAATAATATTTTCTTTCACATGCAATTATTACAATTATTTTGAAAAAATACTAGAATTATTATCCAATTTGTGTTCTAGAAATATTAAGAAAATTAAAAATTTCGTACTTACTTCAAGTTTGCTGACTTTTTTCACGTTATTCAATGTTTTGGGTTTAACATTACCATTCCCTATAGAAAATCTTGGTCTCATATGAGATAAAATTTGAGGTGGTAATGCTCTTCTGTGCCAAGGTCTCATTAATGGTCCTCTAGGTCCTACACCTCTTAAGCCCATTGGTGGAACCATTGGAGCCATACCTCTGACTCTTGGACCAAATAATGGCATCGGTCCACTAGGTCGACTTACTCCACCAGGTCGCGGTGGCGGTGGCAATCTTTGTCGCATTGGTCCGAAAACTGGATTCATAGGAGGTGGAGGCATCCTTGGTGGCAAACCAGGAGGTGGAAGTCTACCACCGAATCTCGGAGGTGGTGGAGGTCGTATACCAGTTGGTGGAACTCTTGGCCCTAATAAGGGTCCTCGATTTAATGGACTCATTATTATTATTCTTGATGTAGATCTTCTTAAATCACTTTTGTGACTTTAAATAGTAGATAATTAGATATGCCGACGAATGCGAATTTTATTTACGAGGTTAAAATTTTAACTTTACACACTGTTTATACGCGAAATACGCGATTATATGTTAAAATGATACACTTTACAAATCTATCGCATTGAACTTTTATTATAAAACCAATCACGGTATTAAATGTTGCCACGAATATTGTAAAAACATTACGAACTTATAAGCAAATAAACTTTCTACACGGCAAATATCAATCAGCAGCGATGAGTTTGATGCCAGTAGTCACGAATAACAAACTTTAAGTAGTACAAATCGGTTAAAAATTTTAGTCTCCTACAAAAATAGATTATCCTAAAGTATTAATAGGAAAAAATTAGAGTATTAATTTTAGATGCTTATATAAAATTATATTTTGCATTAAAATGTAATTTTTTTAATTTAAAGAAAATAAAAATATTATATAATACTTTTTAATTTGAAACCTTAAATGTAATACTAATTTTTAAATCATTGTAATTTTATGATTAATTTATAATTAACATTAAATAAATTTATAAAAAATCAGAAAAAAATATTTTTGTGCACAATAATTTTATTTCTTTTATTCTCTATTGAAATGAATTTTTTAAATACATTCTTTTGTTAATAATATGAATTTTTATCAACTATAATATATTACAAAAGAGGTATATAAAAAATTATATTATTTTTTTTTAATCTAATGTAATAAATTCATTAAAGGCTACATTTAAATTTTGTTAACTATATTCATTTAGTATAACTATATCATAAAATGAAAATAAACCTTGAAGGGCTTAAAAATAATTCATATGTTTATCATAAAAATATATGTAACAAAATTCTATGTTTATAAATTATATTACTTTTTTCATTAAACAATACTTTTTATTGTATATCCGCCTATATTAAAGGATAATTTTAAGAGTACATGTTAACACATCACTTATTTGATTGGTGTACTTCTAATTTATAAAAGACATGCTTTTCTCATTGGTCTATTTGAGCAACGCTTTTAACGTATCGCCAGCTGTTGAAGTTACGTTTGTTTGAAATCAAACGGCAACTGAAGTTTGTTGGGTTGCTTGGAGCTTCGAAATTTGACTGCCATGTATGGACGGTAAATACAATTCATTGGAACAAGAACAGGGCATGCATAGTGTTTAAGAGAAATAATAATATAGAAAAAAAGAAGAATTGATAGATATATAGTACACTGACTGAAAATTTAAAACTAAATAATGGCCACGATTCGAGTACACGAGGATCAAGAAAATCGTATCAACGATGTTCGTCGCGGCAAAGAAAATATTACCGTGCCCATTCAAAATCAAACATTGCAACTAACAAAACGTGCAGTTTTAGGCGTTCTTCACAATAATTGTAATCGTAATACGAAATCAGTATGTATATATTTTGTATCTTTCCTCCCGCGTTTTTTTAGATTGAAGAATTAGACAACTTCTTACCTTTATTATATACTGTGAATGACTGCTGAAAATAGTTTTTAAAATTGTACAACTTCTTTTTGATCATGCAAAATTTAAATTATTCATTATTAATGTTAATAATGTAGTAATTGTTTGTTTTACTTTTTATAGGAAATCTACAAAGATGAAAAGTATCCAAAAACAAAAACAGTTATACCCACACAGTTTGAACCTTTCAAAATTTATGAAGGAAAAAAGGAAGAGGTTATATTTAAAATCTATGAAGATAAGTTAGAAGAGGAAACTTCTGTTGCACTTAGAGATACAAAAGATAAAAAAGAAATTAAAGAAAAGGAAGATGTTAAATCAGAAAGAGAGAAACCAAGGTTACAAGTGAATCCTATAAATGTCTCAAATTTACCAACATTTTGTAATACTATGCAAGATATAAATCAAAAGAAAGAAATTGAAATAATTTTTTCACAAGGCAGTCCAATGTCTTTAGAAAAACCAACATTTCATTCATCTTCATCAAAGAAAAATCTTCAGAAACGAAGGGAATCTATAAAAGAATTGAGAATGAACTTTTTTGATGTAGATGAATATAGAGCTGATGTATATAATTATCTACGAGCTGCAGAGGTATGTGATATTTTTCTGTATTTCAATTTGTATTTCAAATATAAAATAATTAATATTCAGACATTGATTTAATAAAATATTTTATTTTAGAAACACCATAGACCAAAACCAGGGTATATGAAGAAACAACCTGATATAACATATTCAATGAGATCAATATTAGTGGACTGGCTTGTGGAAGTTGCTGAAGAATATCGGTTACAGACTGAGACACTCTATTTAGCTGTTTCATATATAGACCGCTTTTTATCATATATGAGTGTTGTAAGAGAAAAACTACAACTTGTAGGAACAGCAGCTATGTTTATTGCTGCGTAAGTTTCTTTTATATATCATACATTTGTTTATTTAATTAACTATATTTACTTAGTTAATAAGTAATGTTAATAAGTAACTTAGTTCATAAGTAATCAAACTAAAATCTTTAATTCTAAATGATTAATATTTTAGGAAATATGAAGAGATCTATCCACCTGATGTAGGCGAATTTGTATATATCACAGATGATACATATACAAAAAAGCAGGTACTACGTATGGAGCATTTAATATTGAGGGTTTTGTCTTTTGATCTAACTGTACCCACACCACTTACTTTTCTTATGGAATATTGTATTAGTAATAATCTTTCTGAAAAAATTAAATTTTTAGCAATGGTAAGTGTATAATATTTCTTTATTATATCATATATTATATTATATTAATATATCTTTATTATACACTTTATTACACACAATTTTACAGTATCTCTGTGAATTATCACTGCTTGAAGGGGATCCATATTTACAGTTTTTACCTAGTCATTTAGCTGCATCTGCAATAGCACTTGCACGACATACATTATTAGAAGAGATGTGGCCACATGAATTAGAATTATCAACTGGATATAGCTTAAAAGATCTTAAAGAATGCATTATGTGTTTAAATAAGACCTTCTGTAATGCATTAAATATTCAACAACAAGCCATACAAGAAAGATACAAAAGCAGCAAGTAAGTTTAGATATTTAATGCTCAAACTAATTCACTTTTTTTCATAATTTGAATTGAGTATCAAATATATTCTTATTTAGATATGGACATGTAGCATTATTATTACCACGACGTATTGATTATGTAACACTGACCTCTGAAGATGAAGAAGAAAACGCTTAGTATTTAACAGGCATTGTGCAGAAATAGAAGAATCTAAAAATTTATACATATTTGGAGATAACGAACCTCCCATTATAAATCCCATGTTTTGAAAGATAAGGAGGGGATTAGGGCAAGACTGAGCTATTGTTTCACAAATGAAATGTACGAGTTACTTCTATTAGCATGTTTGATCACTATGTTTAGCCTAGGCAAACATATTGACTTTATCTTTCATATTTCACCACCACCTATACTTATTATAGGTTGTAGGTAAATTTTAATAACTGTTTTTAGAGCTCCGTCATTATATTAACGAATGAAGCTCTAAATTATGTTATTTAGGAATTGTATTTTTATATGCATTTTTTAGACGATTGTTAACAGAACACTTGCTCTACATACATGATGCCTAAATTTTGTTGCCAGTGATCTGTCACAAAATAATAGGAAGTGTAAGAATAATAATTGTATTTATTATTGACATTGTACTAAAAATATACATCATTGTGATGGAAACACTTCAATGTGTAAAAATGATTACAACATTCGTCTATTTTTATGACTTTTGCATAGTTATTTATTTACGATCTTCTGCATATATAAAATTGCTAACTTTTATAAATTATGGTTTAACCAAAAGTGATTTTTTAATCATTACATCTATTTGTGAGAAATATATTGTACATACATTTCATAGATCATGCTATTTAAAAAACATTTCTATTTATAACTATCCAAATAAATTTTTGGTTTAAAGCTTATATATCATGCTCCATATATAAATATCTCTGTGCAACTTTCCATACATTGTTCAATAGAACTTTTTTATAAATTGTTAAAATATTTTAGGAAGAAGTACATAGTATTTTATGCATGATCTCTGAGCAAGACATATTACAATAAAAATACTCAAGTGTTTGATACACAATTCATGTCTATAATGTTCATATTAAAAAATATATATACATACAATTTTGTTTTTAATGTTATCTTATTATGATTGTAATATCGAATTTCAATTATTACAAATTAATGAAATAAGTGACTTTATATATTTTGGAAGCAAATTAAGTAATGAACGGAGTAGTAAAATAGTAATATTTGATTTTGAAATACTTTTAAAAGCAAATAAAAACAATTTTAAAAGACAAATATTAAAATATAAATTTCAATAAAATATCGTTACTGTCATATGTTATAAAAAAAAATTATTAATGAAACAATAAATTATGTTATTCATTTTAAGTATTACAATATATATTTTTGTCATATAAAAATATATTCAACATTCTTAAATGTATTCTTTACGGTGTTCATGGAATGTTGGTAGTACTGATTTCTCTTGCTTAACCATTACGTTTAATTGTGCGCATGTGTGCGTTGTGCTCTAAACTAGTATTGACGTTGACAATTTGTAGTTGATATTTAATAGAAATCTAACGAAACGACAGTTGTGGGTGTTTCCCAAGATAAAAGTTTCACATTCCATAACATTATTGAGGTACAATACTTGATTCAACATTTTTTATATTTATTACTATTAAATAAACGTTCTTATTTTATTTCATACATTACTCTTTTCAATATTTTTGATATCTTATACAATTTAATAGTACCTTGAATAAATAAATATCTGGTTTTAGATTGTTTCCATTTACATTACTTGAATGACAAACAAATTCATAGCATTTTAATTTAACCTATAAAATGCATGATGAAATATTATATTGAGATAAAATATAAGTAAATGCTTGCACAATACTAACATTATAGTTTAAACTTAAAGAAAATTGTGTTATTGTAATATATTTGTCTTTTTTAAAAAGTAATTTATCAAAAGTTATAAAATGAAGGTATAAACTATAATTTTTTTCAGAATCTAAAAAACTGTGTAATTTGTTTTTGTTTATTATATATTTCACATTATATACATACAATTTTTTATATTTAGAAGTACTAATTTATTTTAAAGTTTGTCAGTATTTAATATACTTATTAGACAAAATGGATGCATTTGGTGACAACTTTGTCAATGATCAAGAAGTAGATCCAGTAGCAGAATTTGTAGCAAGGGAACAAGACCAATTAGCAGGGCTTGAGAATGAAATTCCACCAGTTTCTATATCTACTCCTGCAATAGCACCTAATACAGATGGTAATTAATGATTATGTAAAAGTTAAAACAATTAAATTATTTAACATTTACATAAATTTATAATATTCATAAAATTCAAATTTGTAATAAGCAAAACATTATTTTATAGCTTCTTGTATTATTCGTTAATTTTTTTAGTTCCATTAATTACATTAGTTTATGAAATAATAACAACATATATTTTTATTTGAAGAATTTCTAATTAAAATATAATTAAACTTTAGTAAATAATAGTCTAAAAATTTTGAAAATTTTGAAAATTTAAGTTGGTCCAGGTGGTGATGCCGAAGGTAGTTTTGAAATAATAGATGCTATTGGACAAGCTCCTGAAATACAAGTACCTCCAGTAATAGGTAAATTTTATTGTAATCCTTTTTTAATAATATTTTTTTATTAATAATTCGTTATGAAATATTGAATATATATTTAAAACAAAAAAAATTATCTCCAGAAGCTGCATCTAAACCTGCACCTGTGAAAGAAGAACCTGAGAAAATACGAAAATGGAGAGAAGAACAAAAAGCTAGACTAGAGGAAAAAGGTATTTTATAACACTTTAATTTGTATAAATATCAGTGCAATAGTAAATTTATTTCACAATCTTAAATTACTAGTATTACATTATTATTATATGTAATTTATTTAGATGCAGAAGAAGAAAAGAAAAAAGAAGAGTGGAGAGAAGCTGCAAGGAATGAATTAGAAGAATGGTATAAACATCATGCAGAAGCAATTAGTAAAACAAAAACTACAAACAGGTAATATTTAAAATTATCATTCTGGTCAGTTTTAATTTACATGATGTTTTCGATATATTTTCTATAACTGTAACTTTTAATTGCATACTTGTAGATGCAATTAAAAGTTTTATTCTATATAACATTATAAATACTTTATTTCAAATATATACTACATACAATTATATTATTTTCATTCTGCTTCTTAGGGAATCAGCCAAGTAAGTTACACTATATATTTTTGCATGTATAATTGCATTGCATTGCTGTATAATATAGCTTGCTTGTTCAATTTATGAGGCAACTTGTAGAATGGTATCAGAAATATCATATATTTTCGTATATGTTAGCCGCTTTTTTGTAACAATTCGTATATCTTGTGCTTGATGCAATTATACTTGAGACTTCGGTGTTTCTAATTGTATTGTATACAAGCCATGCATTTACTGACTTCAATTATATTGAAAACAGTTGTAAAAGTACATATTAAGAATATTATACTTTATTATTTCTATCCCATTATATTTTTAATTTAAATGTTGAAACTACATCAATTACATGTTAATTATCAATTAAAATATTTTAAGCGTATAAATATAATATAAGTTATTATTAGAATTATTAATTTTTATATTGTGTGTATGACATTTGATGTAATATAATTACATTTTGGTATTATAACTATCACTTATTTTCGAACTTATTTATGTACAAACACGTATAAAAATATGAGTGTTTTTTCTTTCTATTTATGTATTATGTATGTTTAAAAAATTTTTGAATGTTGCGTCGCTGCATATGTTATATGTAAAAAAATGGAAACAAAATTATTCAATATGTACACTGCAATATCATTGATGCATTTAATTTACGAGTATTGTTGCATTTATGTTTTTTATACGTTGTAGCTTATGTAACATAATATATTTGTCTCTAGGAATGCAGAAAAACAATTTGTAGCAGAAGCTGATGAAGTGGAGCCAGGTACTGAATGGGAACGAATTGCAAAACTTTGCGATTTTAATCCCAAATCTTCCCGAACTTCAAAAGATGTTTCCCGAATGCGTTCAATTATTTTGCAATTAAAACAAACTCCACCGGCTCCAGGCAGTCTTTGATTAAATTAATAACTTGGTATGGAGTATAGATATATATATATATATATATATATACACACACACATATATATATAAATATACTATCAAATGAAAGAAAAGTATATGCAAGTTACAATAATATCATTTAAAAAAAAGATCATACTTGATCTGTTAAGTGAAAATGTAATGTTATTGTGAATAAAGATTATTGATAGTAAATGTACGCATAAATATTAAATTCAAAAAATAAAATATGTAAAATAATTATTAATAGCATTAAATATAACAATAAACATAATAACTAAACCCTTGCATGTATGAATTTAAATATAAACGATAATTTATAGAACAATATACAAAATTTTCATGAATTATTTTAATTACATATAAAATTTTATGAAAATATACTGTTTTTAGTATAATTAAGTTTTAAAGTAAATTAATGTTACTTAACAAATTATTCCTATTGTGCGTAAGATAAAAAAAATTTTATAGTTTTAATTTCATACATTGTTTAACTCTTTTATACTTCACATATCTAAAAATTCATAATCAATTTTCTTCTAATTGGTCTTGTATTATTTGTTCTGAAAATAACAGATTAAAATGTATTAATAATTAATAATCAATATATAATTAGGATAGTAAAAATAATTTATATTGTATTATTGTAGAAGGAAGATAACAATAATCATCATTTGTTATAATTATTGAGTATATAAAAATCGATACCTATGTAAATCACGTTTCATAGCAAGTTGCATGTCATGTTGCCAGCGATAAATGTTTGGATATGTAATGGGATTAAGTGATGTTGATACTGCATTATAAACAGCATAATCTAATTGTGTTGGTACAAACCTATAAAATATAAAATAATAAATGAAGAATTGTGTATGTATAATAATTGTACTATATTTACATAAAAATAATTATTTTACTAAAAACAAAATTTATTTTTATGTAATATCTTACCCTTCTAGAAATATTACAAGACCTTCTTCTGCATTTTGCATTTCATCATCAGAACTATCTACTGCTAATTTTGGTGATGATGGTGGTGTAAAAAATTCTAGTTCATCTAACAAAGAAGAAAACAACATATTTTACAGATATTTCCTACTATAAATATAAGCATACACATATACATACACACACGTGTGTGCGCATGCGTGCGCTGTGCATCTATATACACTTACATTATAAAATATTCAACACTTACCTACATTATTTTCATCTTGATTATTTGGTGTAAGCAATGACCATGATTGTAATTTAGAACATAAATAATCTATTGAATCGACCAACAATTTGGTTTTTGAATGTTCATTTAAATTAATCATGTTATCATTTGATGTCTGTGAAAAAATTATCTAATAGTTATTAAACAAATGTTAAAAATTAAGAAATAATGTTTATACCTGATTATAATGAACAAATTGTTCCTGAAATTTAGACTCTAAATACTTTTCAAGTTTTGTTAAACCTTCTGTAGTATGAAAATCTGCAAAATCGTTTAAAAATGGCCAATATTCTTTCCATGATACCTGCCATTCTTCTGCCAAATTTCTAAAAATTACACACTGTTTCAATTTTCTTTCTCTAAATGATTAAAATACGTTTTATGTTGAAATTCATAGTAAAATATACCTTCCAATTCGTTCCAGTCCTTTTTCTACATCTTGTAATCTTAAAGCTAAATTATCACTAGAACTATCTGTAAATTCACTTTCAGTTGCATTTTTAATTGGTGTCATACGTAGACGTGGAGGCGTTTTCCACTTTTTTCTAAATTCTAATGCACGAGATTTCGTCATTGGACCAGCAAATGCACGTATTTCCAAACGTGGACTTATTGGATCTGTATTTAAACTCTACAAAAATATTAGTCATAAAATACCATAAAATGTAAATTGAAATATCCTACATACCAAAGGACTAGTAGGAGAAAAGGGTTCCCCAATCACAGGTTGTAATGACTTATCATCTGATCTTAACACAGGTACATAATACTGATCTTCTAACAGTAAATGTATTTCTTTTTTTAATTCTTCATCTTTCTGACTTGACCTACTACAAATTATCTGTAAAATCATCAAACGCATTATTAAAATAATGTTTTCCACAAAACAGTAAGATATTATTTACAGTTATAAAAAAATAATTAAAAAAATAAAAAGTAATTAATTTACATTTATTTGTAAGTAATTAAGAAAGTATATATTAGTATTCTTCATAAAAAATTTTGAATACTTTATTACGTACATCTATTGGTAGTTGTTTATACTTATTTGGTAATGTTTTTATACAACATGGATATGAAACAAGAACTCGAACTACATCTTTTAAACCAAATTTAACTGCAAAGTGTAATGGAGTCTCATTCAATCCTTTATCAGGTGTATTTAAATACAAATCTAACATGATCTGTGCCCGATCCACATAACTTTTACATTCATCACCATAAAGCAGTTTTATAAAGTCTGTGTTTCCAACAGTGTTTAATATTAACTCACACATATCTGGTCTGTCTGCTCTAACTGCAATATGTAATGCATTATAACGGCATCCTTCCTATAATAAGTTAATGGAACAAAATTTTTTACATAATGCATATATTAAACGATTTAATTGTTTAAACATGTTTATAAATTATAGCTTACTTGCAAAATTGTAGGTGTATCTCCACTACCAATTAAATATCGAGGATTTCCCAATACTGTAGTTTTTACTGTATATAAATCTCCATCTTTAATTAATTTTCTAAAACATACAAGCTCTTGAGATCGTAGAACTTTAAAATTATTTGATTTTTCTTCTACTGCAGGTACTGTTGTATTTATTGACATATTATTTATATAATTAGCTTCTTCAAAACCAGTCTTAGCATATTCTTCAGCTTCTAATCGCTTTTTAAATGATTTTAGACGACCAGTTCTAAATTCTTTAATTACTTTTAAAGCTTCTGTCTTGTCTTGATAAACTCGAATATATTCTGTAACATTTAAATATAAATTAGTTATTTTATTAAAATAATAATTTGAAAATTAAAAACAATAAAAGAATAATTGTTAATTTTATGTGTTTACCTGTACTATTTCTTTGTATTGAAGAATCAATGTTTTCTCCAGGTATATATACAGCATGGAAAATAGTTTCATTTAATATATTAGTATTTTCTTCAGCCACGTGTAATGTTTGCGACGTTTGTTCGTTTTCATCCATTGTATATAACTTCGTTTCTTTTTTTAGATTGTTTTAAGTCATATAGTCACTTATTGGTTATATGTCACATTCAATAGTGTCAAGATATACGTCAAAATTGCGTAATTTTAACGTAATCTTTGTAGTTCCGTATACAAAATCTTGCTTTTTATATGGGAAAGAATTTTCCTCGTAATTTTTTTTAGAATGCGTACTTTGTTTAAATATCTATATTGTAATTTTTAATACAGATAGTTAAAATTTCTACGTTTTGAGAAATAAACTTTCTAAGTACTAAAAACATTGAATTTTGAAACTTTTTTACTAATTATTCTGTTATAGAGAAAGCTAGAGTAAAATACTATAAATTTTTTACGAAATATAAATTACCAAGAAAATAACGAACATATATAGCATTATACGTAAATTTGATCAAGATTAAACTTAATTTTCAAGGGAGTAAACAATCGAACTGTAACTTAAGAAGCGTTTACATTACAAATATTATATTTATAAAATCAATAATTTATAGTACAAAGTATAAATTTCTTACGAATAATACAAAATATACAAAAAACTCATAACTAACTGTCATTTATAAAACCAACCAATCCCAGATAGATTCTAGGTTATCAACCAATCATTTTAAATGAAAAATATAAAACGAGGTTTTACTTCTAATACTTTAATTTTTACTTTTAATCGAGAATTTAATACAAGGATAAAATATCTCTCCTTAAATGACTATTAAAAAATATTGCATAATTAAATATTTATTTATACGATTTAAATATACCATTAAAATAAAAATTAAAAAAGAAAAAAAAATTGTATAAATTGTGTATAAAAAAAAAGTAATATAAAAGGCAAAAATTGTGTACTTTAAAAAATATTAGTTATTATCAAAAATATAATTTGTTTTACTTACTAAATTGCTATAGTATAATTTGTCAAACGTCAATTAATGAGAAAACATAAATGTATTTGAAGACAGTCATTTTGACAACAAACACGTGTACCTGTAGGACTATTGCACATTGAATGAGTTTAAGAACACTGAGTGGGCGGAGCAATCACCACACCATCGAAATCAACCAATGAGAGATCTAGCGAATATTTACAAAACGTACGTCATCAAATGTGTATTATCGCTTTAGCTGTTTGTAACATGTATTTTTTTCAATCATATTTAAGATTAGGCTTGAGAGTTTCGGGAGACTGTTGTTGCTGCAAAGGACTACTGATAGTTCGAACGTGGACGTCGTGCGAAATACGTCGTTCAAAGCATTTTCTTTATAAGTGATGTTCATAGTGCCGAAGAAAAGAAATCAGTATTTTTTTTTATCCATTGTAAAATTATTCTCGAATATCGATTTAAATAAAAGTAACAATAAATAATATATTGTATAAGAGAATTCCGAAATGAATTTATCGTTTGCTGGTTGTGGTTTCCTTGGTATTTACTACGTTGGTGTGGCAGTGTGTTTCAAGAAATATGCTCCACACTTGCTTTTGGATAAGATTAGTGGTGCATCGGCTGGTGCTATCGCTGCTTGTTGTCTCCTTTGTGACTTACCCCTCGGTGAGTGAACTCCTTTGTTTATATATCTACCAGATATATAATATCTGAAATAATTAGTTTTTTCAGTGTTATGGTTCGATTTATGACTTTTGATATTACACATCTTACATTCTGTATCCACTGTGTGCATGTTAAACAAATTATTTCACTGTTCCAGTGATTTCACATTGTAATTACACTGCAAATATCTTTATGTTTTTCAATATCAATTATTACTGATGTTGCAATTTGGTATATACTTAAAGTTATGTTTATATGCTGTCAAATTAAAAAAATGTACCTATCAATCAGTCACTTTCCCTAGATAGATTTTACATGATAACAACTATGTTTATAAATAATATAACATATTACTACATAACATATAACAATACTAAATTCTTTTAGGTGTTATTAGTAAAGCAATATGAAAGATACAAAGGAATACAAATATGTAAAACATCATGATCATAACTATATTGATAAAAAAATATTTGTAAAAAAATTGTAAAATGCTATATATCAGTTGAACATAGTTTATATTATTTTAGTTTGTTCTTATATTTGAATTATTGCTGTTTATAAGATTTTTAAGTTATTCATAGGAAATGTATAAAGTTAGTCATCCCACAAATAAATCTCATAACTAGGTCAAGCTTAGAATGAGCAAATTGGAAGTAGTAGCAAGAACACTTATCAAATGTTTTTCTTTATGAGTAAGACTGGCAATAAATATATAACATAATGCAAGCAATTATAGCAGACATATTGGCATGAGTTACTACGCACTACTAAAAATTTTTTATTATGATAAAAGCTTATCATCTTGTGTGAAATATCCTTCATTTTAGTAATAATTTATCTGAACACTTGTTAACTGTTTGTGTACTTATGTTATTAAAATTAAATAATCCTGAAATAGTTATACAGTAAATTTCTATAACAAATATTTCACAATGATTAAAAGTTTCAGCAATTGTTTTTTATATAAAAGATAAGAACAATTTAATTTACAATTTTGTAATAATATCATTATAAACTTATATATACTTAAAAGATGTAAACAATAAGGATTTATAGTAACTTAAAAATAAATATATAATCCCATATTAAAAAAATTATATAAATTATTTAATATGTAAATTTTAAATAAAATTATAAAAAAATATGTATGTACATATATGCATACAGTATATGAAGTGTAGAAATTTCTAATAATTTCTTACATGTCCGTCTATAAATTCACTGTTGTGTTTATATTTTACCATGTAGTACAGTACCATGGCCAACCAGATATCCGATGCTTTCGTAATACAAAACTTCTAACTAACTTACAATCAAAGGATGAAAATTAACACAACATAGTGATTAAAATTTTTTAAATACTGAGATTTAAAATGATCGCAAGGATAAAATTTTTTCGAATTTTAATAATATTTCAGAAATGTTTTGAAACGTAATATATGTAGATGAAAAGCGCGTAAATATATTTTGTATCGATTATTATATGTATGTAAACATATTTGACCCATAAAAGGTACATAAATAAAATAGAAGGATACAGATGTAAGGATTTGTTTTTAAATATTTAAAATCAAATAAAGCAAACTTAATTGGATTCATATATTACATGTAATATACTATATATTATATATCTGTTGCATTGAATATATTTTATACTCGATAAATTTAATCTCTTTTAATATACATATATGTATATGTTTACCAAAATAAAAATATCGTTCAGTCATTTCTCCTTGCGTCTTTACTTCCGTACTGTTATATACCGAATAACATCATTAAATATATATTATGATAATTGATTAAAAACACACACTCATATATATAAATTAATTTTAATACCAATAAATTAATACCGGATTGTGAAAGAAACTGATTAAGAACGAACAATGACGGATGCTGTTCTTCTATTGTTTCAAAATGATGATTCAAATACATTGTATGAGGTAATCACTTTATATTTATCAAATTCCTTTGTTGATAGGTTTCATAATTTAAGAATATCTTTAATAAGAAATAATTATTTATGCTTTAAACTTTTCCAATCCGAATAAGCTTTATATGTTGTATGTAATTTGTGTATGTGATTAAAAATTAAATATTGTTTCAATTAAAAACGAAATTTTGTAACTAACATAATTATATATATTTAAAAAGTAGATATTAAACTAATCAATTCTCTTCGGAATATCAATTAACGAAGTTCCCCATTCATTATGTTAATTATTGAAGTGAATGTTTAATGATTATTTATATGTATACGTATATACGTAGTTTAACTAAAGGTGGAATGGTATAATAATAAATTGTTGATATTTATGTCGTTCGATACTCGACAACATCCTGTAATCATTTACATAATCTATGACGTAAAAGTTTTCATAATGTTATTCCAGTAGTAAAAAACAAATTTAAGGTCGTATCCAGATTAATGCAATAAATTACATAGCATGCATTCTGAGTATATATTAGTTCGTATATAATAGGCGATAAACAACTCTACTGCGAAGCATATTTTGTAAAAGAAATATATTTAGCAATATATATATATATATATATGGGCATATAGGAAAGAATTTGGCATTCATTTGTAAATATATAAGAATAAATTAAGAAATCATTGTAATCATCATATAAGTCAAGCATTTGTAAAGTGATACTTATTTATATTATACTTTTACATGTATTCTACGTACATTCACTTCTTGTATTACATTTTCGATATGTAAATAAGTAATATGTAAATGAACTTACTTGTTATAGTTATATGACTGATGTTACGTTAACATTAACAGCCGAGATTTGTATATTTATCCGAATTATATAATTTATACTAAAGTAAAAATTGCAATTACGTTGACGTTTAAAATTTTATTTCTAGAACTTAAGTTCTGATAAATAAAATTATCATTAGTAATCGCAAATTATATAAAATGATTATATCAAATACACGAACAACTTGATAGTATCAAAACAATTGTGAATTTATCTTTTTTTATTCAGCATTTTTATTATCTGAAATTATGGAAGGAATGGTTAAAGTCTAAATAATATCAGTAAATGTAGATGAATAATTTGATATAAGGATTAAATGCAGTTGCTAATCTTTCTATTACGACAAAATCAAAATCCCCTATTATTTTAATTTTTTTCATATACTGGAATAATCGAATCAATAAATTTTGATAAGAAGTAAACATTAGATATGTATGTGTTTCAAATAAAAATTTACTTTTTTCAATTATATTTTAAGTAATTATAAAATAAATGGCAGAAGACCTTTTCATTTTTTTTTTTTTTTTATTGAAACGGAATATTGCAATTTTGCATTGAAAAAGTTAATATGAAAACGATGTCTACTGTCGAAGTAGCATGATTTAAATATCTTAATTAGAAAATAAACTATTCTCTTCTGGTGTGGTAACATCAATAGAGGATGTAGCATGTTAAGCAAACAAAGGAATATTTGTTTTTGTGGAAAGACAATGCCGACTCATGCGATAAGTGATAAGCTACATACATATACAGATGAAAGTTGACCAGTTCTTTTTACAAAATATTACAAAATCTATCAAATCGAAATGACAGCATTTATTTTCATTAACCACATATAAAATTATATTTATATTGTAAATTACTGATGTAAAAAATTTTGTTTTTCTCCATATTGAGATTAAGGATTTTAGTCAGGTAGTACATAGTAAAAACGCTCGAAACTTTATATCGTGGACCAGCGGCTTAAAAAATTTGTTTTTCTTCGTATAGGGTTATTAAGGGTCCTATCCAGCATTCCAATTTACAGTGTTTCAAGAAGGTAGGTTCTTAAATTGTGTAATAAATCTTAGATTTCAAGTTGTACATTTTTATGGATTGCATAGGCTTAAGGTCCTTAGCTTATAAGATATTTTGTCGTGCTTCTTTGACCAATTTAAAAAACGTTTGATAATATATTTGTGTAGCATTTGTAGAGCAAATATCAAAAACACTACACTAAAGATTGAACTGAATGTAACGTCTTCGGTTAATTATTTCCTGTTTTTCTTTTGAAATAGGCCAACATAGGAAATTATCATTATCATTTTAATTCAATTCTGAGTTGGCAATATAGTATTTTCTGTTTGCTTATAAGACACATTTTCACTTTTAATTTCATCATAATTACATGTTTCATGTGGAAGTAAAAATTAGTTTTTCTTTGTAAGATACTTTAAACATATACGAGGTGAGGTACTTGAAATTAGCGCCATTTCAACATAGGATGTTCTACGTATACAATATGCATATTATATTATTATTTATATTTTTCGTATTATTTTTCGTATTTGTTTTATTAAAATACATCTTGTATTAGTCTTTGGGACTTTGTATTAATGATTGAAGTGAAATCAATTATTTCGATAGTTATCGACTTTATATTTAATATCTACATTTATGTAAAAGAGGTTATGTTTATCATTATGAATAATTCAAAGTGGTGATTTTAAGTGTATTATCCTATATATAGTTTGTGAAAAATACATAACAAATTAATAAAATAGGGTAGAAATTGTGAAACATTTGATTTTATTGGATAAGAATTTTATAAGCAACGTTTTTCGTATATTTTTTTGGCATTATCTTTTTCGTCAGAGAATATAATTTTAAATTAATTGTAATTGGGAGCTTGTAATAGATATAAGTATGTCTAATGAAAGAAACATAACAAGGTAATTGACGTAGACTTAATATTGAGTAATGATAGTGTCATGTAAAGCGATATTCTTAATAATGTCAATCACGAACTGTCAAATGTGTTTAACATTCATCATAAAATTTCCATAAGTTAAATCGTATAATTTGGATAACACTTTCATATAAAAAGAATATAGATTCTTATAGCATTAATTAATTAATTCATAATACTAATTAATTAATGAATACAAAATAATGTTTTTAGTTTTTATAATTCTATTGTATTTCTTTCACAAAATCTATGTATGGATATTCATAGATATATATCATAATCAATTTAATTTTGATACAATCAAAGTATATCGAGTATTCGTGATAAGATAAATGCATGAACAGTTATTTTGCTTTTTTTTACGTGATACTTAAAATACTATGAATTTATTTCGAAAAATACCTTGAAATAAAATATTGAAAATGTTCAATGATCTTTAGTAAAAATTGTATAAATAGAATTTGAAAGATAGAAATGCCATTTGCCGTTTACCAATGATATTAATTTTATGAATGTCGAGAATTTTTAAATATCAAATTTGATTCATATATTTCAATAATTCAATTTCATTTATTAAATACAGATAATCGAATAGTTGTACCAGCAAATATT
Source organism: Eufriesea mexicana (assembly GCF_001483705.2). NCBI lineage: Eukaryota > Metazoa > Arthropoda > Insecta > Hymenoptera > Apidae > Eufriesea > Eufriesea mexicana. The sequence continues at coordinate 352,437 of NW_016907964.1, read as the reverse complement.
CTTATACGTTTAGTATTAACTTTAATAGATATTATTGGTTCCTAAACTATTCCTTTATTGAGAATTAATGCAATTCCAGGTTGAATTGATTAGTTTAATTTACTTTGTTTACAACCGGAAATTTATTTTAGTCAATATTCAGAAACTTGTGAATACATCATATATTTATATCTATTCTAATAGAAAGAACTTTTAGAACTTTCTCAACTTGAAGTATCAAGTACCTCAAAATTTATTTTTCTCATTTTATAATGAGAAAAAATCATGCATAACTATTGCTTGCTATCTATGATGAATAATTTTATTAGAATACTTAGAAATGATATATGTTTAAAGTTAACTAACTTATACGTAATTTTATTTATTTCTGAATAAAATTTTCAAATAAAATCGTATATCGTATATGATTAGTATTTTTTCAAGTAATGTAATTTGTACAATTAAAACGAATTGCTATATACTATATAATCAATATGCGATTCAAGCAAGCAATTTGTACTTAAAGAAAATATCTTAATTTCGATGAAATTGAATTTCAAAATACTTTATTCTTAATTAATGAAATTAATTTTGATAATCTTTTTAATACAGTATTATTAGATTTTCTTTGGTATAATTATTATAAGAACACATGTTTTTATAGGTGAGATAACAAGTAATGTATTACGTGTTGCCCGTGAAGCACGACAACGCACACTCGGTCCATTTAGTCCATTGTTTAATGTGCAAGAAATACTACTAGAAAGTTTACAGAAGGTATATACTATTAATAATAACTTAAAATTAATGTAGATATTTAAATTTTATAAAAATATTAAAAAATAATACTTATCAAATGTATACATGTATTATTTATACTTTTTGAAGTTATTATTGTAAAACAGTAGATATTTTTAAAGTCAATTTATGATATTAATATTTTAATATATAATGAAATATTATCTCTATTACAGTTTCTTCCTAACGATGCTCATATTCGCGTGAGCGGAAAACTGCATATTTCCTTAACGAGGGTGTATGATGGCAAAAACGTAATTATTTCACAATTTTCATCCAGGGAAGACTTATTGCAGGTAACGTAGTATTCATGTCTATTTTCGTTTTTCATACTTTTGTGATAATATTTCTTTTAGTTTAATAATAATATATTACAATGTGCATTCATGAATTTGTTACGTTTATAATATACAATATTATCCAGATAACATTTTAGAATAAACAATGAAGTTTTTTCAATTTGTATGAACAAAATAAAATTATATATTATATTATATTTATCGTCCTTATTGTAGTTTTATATAATTTTTGAATATACATTAATGTAGGACTAAAATACATTGAATCTTCATTTTTATAGGCATTATTGGCCAGTGCATTTGTTCCAATTTTTTCTGGTCTTTTACCACCAAGATTTCATGGTGTTAGGTATATGGATGGTGGCTTTAGTGATAATCTTCCGACACTTGATGAAAATACTATTACTGTTAGTCCCTTTTGTGGAGAAAGTGATATTTGCCCTAGAGATGTTTCTTCTCAGCTTTTTCATGTAGGTTGATATAATGAATATATTTGATAATGAATATATAATTGTCTCTTGAAGTATGTGTGTGTGTGTGCGCGCGCGCGTGTGTAGCGTACATATATGTGCGTATATCTAAAAAATCATAGGTAACAAAATGAAACAGAAAGTTTCAATGATTTCCGGTAGTAGCAATTAAATCATCGTCCCTCAACAAAGGGATATCATTAAATATTAAATATAGATTTTATAAGTGTAACATTAAAATACAAATTAGCACGCTGTTTTAATATCTTTTCTATAGTTGTTGAAGAATTATTGATAGAGAATGTATAATAAATGTCGTATCAACATTGAAAAAGTATAGAAAATATACCTAGTATTAATATATTCGTGGAACATTGTTAGAGAATCGATTCATAAAGGATTTTGATGCACAAGAATGTTGATGGAGCTCATTTATTAAGTTGTAAGTGATTTAGGTTTGCATTAGATAAAATCGAACGAAAATAGTAGTGGCAACTTTAACACTAGATTTACGGAACCCGTCAATTTGACGGAAGGGTTGCGCCAATTATACGATGGCAACAGATTTAGTTAACTTATATTAAGACTGTTAATATAATATATAATTATTTTTAAATTAAACTAATCGTTAAAAAGAAAAGACACGTGGTTTCCTTTACCTGTCAATTTGACAGGTGTTCTTAGAAATAGTTATACAGATAGCGTCCGTAAATCTAGTGTTAAAGAACATAAAAAAATCGTGTATAATCAGAAACACTTATTTCGAGGGACAATTGTATTTTGTAATAAACTTTGTTGTATCTTGAAAAGTAATTATTTGAATAACTTAATTTAAATTGAATTTAAATTTATGAAGCAATCGGTGAAGTAGTTACGTGATTATTAGTAGAGAAATTAGTATTTTAAAGAACTAGATTATTAAATTACATATAAACTGTAATAAATTAACATTTATGATTTGTAGGTCAACTTTGCAAATACAAGTATAGAACTTTCAAGACAAAATATATATAGGTTTGCAAGGATACTTTTTCCACCAAATCCAGAGGTAAAAATATATTAATTATTTATAATACAGATATCTTTTTTATACAATTTTATTTTAGTTTGCACATAATATTAAAAGAAGGGATGAGTAAATCTTTATAATAATTCAATAAATCTTATATATAGAATTCATTTATATTTATTTCATTCTTTTATTAACAATAAATTATAAATAAAAATTTGGATAATACTCTCTATATACGTAAAATTTGAAAATTAATAGTATAAATAATTTTAACTATTTTACAGATACTTTCAAATATGTGCAAACAAGGATTTGATGATGCATTAAGATTTCTTCATCGTAATAACTTACTTAATTGTACTCGATGTTTGGCAGTACAATCCACATTTGTTGTCTCAGAAACTCTTGATGACAATATGGATTATGATCCTGAATGTTTAGAATGTAAAATTCATAGACAGGTGATAGGCTATGAACACAAAATATAAATGTTAATTGTATAATATAAATATTTCTGTATATTATTATATATGATGTATATTTTATAGGAAGCATTAGTATCTAATTTACCTGAAACAGTTATGACCATATTTCAAGATGCAATTGATTCTGCTAATAAAGGATTAATCAACTGGTTATTTAAACATCGAAGTGTAAAACTTTTGTCATTGCTAAGTTTACCATGTACATTGCCAGCAGATGTAGTATATGCAACTTTTACAAAGTAAGTACTTTATTATACATTGTATTATCTGGTTTTTCCTTTTAATGATATTTTCATATAATATTTTTCTCACATGTAGTATTTTAAATATTTATGTAGTTTGATGTAGTTATGTAGTTATGTAGACTAATGGAATAAGTGATTGATATGCATGAACTATTACTTGTTTAAAATTGCATGCTCCTAAAATAATAACCCAATTAGAATTATATATAATTATAGAATTAACAATAAATATAGATACAAACATATTGTGTAAATAATAGATTTATACTTCTTATATTTAGTAAGTTATTCAAAAGTAAGCTTGTATGTTTTAAAGTTTGCTGTATGTAATACTGCTTTAAGTTTCAATATATATAATATGTATTGAAATTTTTACCATCAGACATTTTCAATTAATGAAATATAGTTTAATTTGCTTCATATTTAGCTATCTGATTAAACTCATATATTGTGTTCTTTTGCATTTATTTGATATCATTAAATGTAACTTCATATTTAACATTATGCATGTGATCATAGTCTGATTGGTAACAAGATAGAAAGTCACACCTTGGAATACAATGTAATTGGCAATATTCTCCATACACCTTCACAGATGATTCCTTGTACTAAACATATGACACATTCTCGGTAAGCTTTGCATTTTTTTTTAATTTTGCTGTATAAAACAAGCTTTGCATTTCTTAAGTATTGTTGTATGAAAGTATTTTTATATTATCCAAATAATCAGTTATAAAAAATGAAATTAAGGAATATATAAATTGAAAAGAGATTCATTTGCATATTAAAATATTAAATAATAAAAGTTTTAGTATTGCTATAAATAAAGTTTTTATTAATATAAATAAAAATTCTATAAAATTTGTTTGTACATTCATATATCTATATATAATACACATTTATGCATACATGTTCTAAGTTGTGTGTATGTTTACATATATTAAATCTAAAAAAAGCTTTAACTTAGTTTTAACTTCTTGTTTTTGTAATTTTTTTTTTTATATTATATAAATTTTTTTCATCTATTGACAATTATTAACAAATCATTAATATTTCATTTTATTTCCAGATTTATTTTAAATGTACCTAAGTTACGAAGAAATCTATTAGAATTAAGAACATTTTTCTTGGACCAATTAAGTATGCTATTTCCTAAAATTAATGTGTATTATCAACAAGTACCACCGACTATTAAATGCCAATTAGCAATTACAGAATATGGTTCAAGTAAATAAAATATTTTATGTACTTTATATCAGTTATAGAAAGTGTATTAATATCAAATTTTTCAGATATATATAATATGGAAGGAGAAGAAAAGACTGATAATTTATATAAAAATAAGAAAAATCTAAATTTAACATTACAATACAATGAATTGTAAGCTTATAAACTTTTTTAAATTAGAAATTTTTTAATTAATTAATATAATTTTTATTGTCTTAATTTATGTTTTCTAGACAACCATGGGAGGAACATAATAATACACCAAATTGTGTTATAAATATGTCGAATTTATCAACGGTTGATAATACTTTTGAAAATATCCTTCAGGTATATAATAAAATCTTAATAAATTTATAAATCATTCTACTTATTAATAAATTTGAATATAAAATGTATATGTGAATTTTTTAAAAATAGAATTAATTTTTTTATGTGTACAGGTAACTTCTGATCAAGAAGCTGTAATGGCATACTATTATATGGATGATAATAACAAAGTGCAAGTGACAGAAATATTCGATGTTACAGACTCTGAATCACATGCAATGTTATCTATTGAAGAAATCGAAAATAATAAAAAGTTACAATTTGATGAATGGGATGAACCAACATGGTTATCACAGCATACACTTAATGATGGTAATCTGTTTTAATTACCAATTCCTGTGTATGTATTGTATAAATTAATTACATGTAAAACAAAAAAAATTGTTTTTTAGTTGTAACAGAATCTCTGTATACTGATGCAAGTCAGCAAAGCATGGAAAATTTATCAGAAATGTCTTTAGAAGATGATATTTTGGGAATTTTAAATACATCTTTTAATCCAGAGAGCGAATGGGAAATAAGCAAAGATGTACAAACAATGAAAGTTTCTAACTCACCAAATTTTAGATCAGAAATAGATTAACCATTATTAAAAATTTTAAGTAAAATAGATTTTTTTTATGACAATTGAGATACATTATGAGTATCATGTATATATGTTACATTTGAAACTATTTATAGTCAATTATATTATCAAGTATGTGCATACTTTTGCAGTTAATGATATTGGTAATATTATAGAGAGAATTAGTATCATTGCTCAATATTAATATCTTTTTATAATGTTTAAAGAATACGTTGTTTAAGTTTAAATGGAAACACTTTTATGAAACGAAAGTTGTAACTTATAGCCTGTGTTATGCACTGATAAATCAAAGATACAATACAAGCAACATATAAAAATGTGATATAAATATAAAAATAGTATCTTCAACAGGCATACACAGTATTTTATTATTAATACTTTCCGGTAGGAAATATTTAACATTGTTATTACATACTTGCAAGTCAAGCATGGGTAGATCTCCAAAAGAAGAGACTGATTATAATGGAAGTGCACATAAAAGACATTTATCTCTAATTTCACGTTGAATTATTGTTTTATATCTTAAGTACAATATTTCTAGACAAGAGAGTTGTTATTTTTCTTTATACTCTTGTTTCTTTTTATTTTAAAATAAAGAGGAATTTAATTTTCTATATTATGTAGATATATCAGTAAATATATATAAACCATTATCAAATTATTTAGACGATGAATATGCGTTTGCAATAAATATTTTAACAAATAATGAAATTAATTATTTAAATTAAAAGAATAGGAAAAATAAAATTGTTAATTGCATACAGCTGGAACTGAATGCCAACTAATATATAAAATTTTCTAGTGTTTATTATTGTCGTAATCACTGCTAAGGATAATTAATTATGATTAACGAGTAGGACAATCTCCTATCAGACAAAAATATCAGGCTAAATATATACTATTATGTAATAAGCGATTTTTAGCAATAATTATTAAAAAGCACAAGTTATATATTTAATTGTACGTTAATGTATGTTATTAATATAAAGAGCTAGAGAAAGAAAATGTTGATTGTAAAAGTTGTATATAATGTGTATGTATCATACATTGATATATTGACTTAGTATATGAATAAGATGTATGTATTGTATATTATCAATTTGTATATATTTAAAAGATAATATTGGTTACTATTATTTAACCTATTCAAATTGTATGCAAAAGATGTTTTATGATGATGATAACTATATATAATTTAATTTCAAGATTAATCTTTAATTAGCATGAAATATTTGTAACATGTTAACTTATTGTTTCACTTTTTAACATCTTTTTTAATACCTTGTTATGAAACTAATAGTTTACATTTTTTGACAATTGCTAATATTGTGAATAACATTTTATGCTTTAAGTTATAAGAAATTGTTCTAAAAACTGTTTCAGTATTTATAATTCTGAAAATTATTCAAAGTAGTTATACAATTTATATACCAGATTAAGATTTTTTAATAATGTATATGATTAATAAAATGAAAATATTGAAACACAGTTTTCTGTATATTCTACGCTTATGATTATTAGATATGGAAGATTGTTAAAACAAAATTGGAAGTACTGATGAGTATGTGTATAGATGTATTAAGTATATAAGTATAAGCGTAAGTTGAATGAAATTAGCGAATTTAAGTGCCATTAATTTATAATCTTAGCAAAAAATGTATATCAGAAAATATTTTTATGCGAAATAAACATTAATAATATAAAAAAAGGGTCAAGGTCAATAAAAAAATGGAATATTTATTATATTTTTTTTAATATAAAACAAATCATATTGTATGTATAAGTTATATGTACAATAATTGAAACCGCCCTCAAAGTAATATTTTGAGGTAAATGTTTTTTTCATTTTTCATTTTTTTTTTTTTTTTTTTTTTTTTTTTTTAGAAATAATTTATTGCACATACGCACAAGTATATACTATGCTGATTTTTATAAAATATGTCTTTGCTGATAAACATCGATCGTTCATGAATAAAAATTTCATAATTTACAATTATAATTGCATGCATAAATAAAATTTTTAAATGTCATGTTAACTTAATATATAAACACCTCATTACATTCCTTATAGGCAGGCTCCAATTATTTAAATGTGATGAAATATTAATCATTTGAACATGTTCAGGCTGGGTCTTCCCCAGGAGCAGACGTAGAATTTCTCTGAGATTCGATTTGAGTTCTATTTTGCGAATTGCCAGTTGCAACCGCTATTTTATGTTGTGTAGCTAAACACTGTAATTGTTGGAGCTGTACAGGTTTGACAAGAGTTCTCTGTAACTACAAAATGAACAGCTTGAGTTGTATTTATGATTTTAATTATAATAGATTCAAAATAATATATTCTTTTTTATTATATTGTGCTATCTATAATGTTATGTGTTATAATATATACTTTTATTTTTTTAATTAAAAATTTGTACTACTAATAAGAAAGTACATACTTGTTGCTGTGATAATGTTGCTACACCAAGATTTTGAGTTTGTTGACTGCACTGCCCTGTAGAAGCTCTAGCATGCAAAGATTTTGTCAATAATGTTTGTTTATTTGCAGGTACTACTTGGGAAGAAGGTGTCGTCTGAGACGCCATAAGCACTGGCTTTGTTGCTGCTATAAAAAATAACACTATTTTGATTTTTTATTTGTTGAAAACAGGAATGTTATTAAAAAAAAATTAATTTTTATATTAAATCTATGTAAAAATATTTCTCATAAACGTAAAATTTTAAAAATAATTTGTTTCAATTTTATTATTTTAATACTTTTTTTTTAAATAATATACTGTAACATGGTAGCTATAATAACTTACCCATTATAGGAGTTAAGACCTGTTTATTACCAGATAGTATTAACTGACTTGCTGTTACTGTTTTAGCCACAGTTACTAATTGATTTGACAAAACAGTTGATTTCACTTGATTTGGTTGTACTTGACGAGTTATATGATTAAGTCGTGGCCTTTGAGATCCAACAAGTTGAATTGCTTGTCCACCCTAAGGAGCAACATTTATCACATTTTTAGATTATATTAAATTATAATTTTCAAATTTAAATATAATGCAATTTATATATACCTGTGCAAGGGTAACAGAATTACTACTACGTATGTTTTGTTGTGATAATCCCTTGACTGCAGAAGGTATTATTTGGGCTACAACATTTATGTTATAATAAAATACAAATTATTGTATATATCATAATTATTCAATTTGTATAAACATAGAACATTTACTTATCTTTTTAGGTCAAACGTTAATATATTAAATAAAATAATTTAATATGAAAATAGTATTGAAATTACTAAAAACGAAAAAAATCATTCTTACCAATTGGTAATGATAAATGAGTATTGGCAGGATTAGCTATTACTACCGTTGGTGTACTTCCAGCAATAGCTGTTGTAACAACTGTAGTAGCTACCATCTAAAAACATAAATTAATATTCTAGAATATTTTTATATATTTTATATCATATCAATCAAAGAGTGCAGATGCGTGGAATACAAAAAAAAACTAACACTAGAAACCGTGGTGCAAGTATTAGTTGCAGATGATATAGGCAGAGAAACAATGACCCCTGTAGGTGTAACGGAACCCGTCGTCGCTGACACATTTAGCGACATCGTAATGGGTTGTGATAATCCGGGAAATGATACCTGTCGTACAACGAATAGTACAGTAGTATTTCATCTTCTACGCCATATGTAGAAATAAGCAGCTCTCCACAACCTGAACATTCTGGAGACCATTGATGGAATTCGACAGACTAGTAAGATTTACGCCCTGTAGGTTAACATTGGTAGATGGTGGGGTTGTCATTGACGTCCCAGATTGATTGTTTTGACTGGAAGAAGCAGTTAATCGTTCAAGTAGAGAAGAACCAGAATTAATTCCTGGTATTGGATTATCTGCAGATGGTGTTCCTATTAACATAAGATAATATGTTATTTTAATAAAACCAACATATAATATCAACTTAAACATCTCAATTGAAATGAAATAAAAATAATAAATTCATTAATTACAAAATCTATATATTATTTTAGAATATACCTGCTAATAAAGCTGAAAGTCCTGACATGGATAATCCAAGTGTTGAAGTGGGATCTTGTACGCGAGCTAATTTCACGGCTGTTGCTTTTACTGGTTGTTGCTTGCAACTTAATTGTCCTGTTAAAGTTGAACTTAAACTTACTCTTACCTGAAAAATACATTTCTTAATATTTCGTAATAATCTTAAAAATGCGTGAATACGAATTTAATTGTCTTACTTGACCAGTCGTATTAGGGACATTAATAACATTTCCGTGACTAAAGACTCTAGATGGGATGGAAGCATTTAAAGAAATCCTCCGTGGCTGGACTTTCTGTTGTGTCAAATTGGCAGGACTACTATTTAACAAACTAAGGATCGCAGCATTATTTGACTTGTTTGTAGTCTGTGCATTACTATTCATAGCAGCAGCAGCTGCATTTGCTGTAACAATGTTGAATAAAGTACTTATTTTTCAGTATTTATTTTGTATTACAGTTTATGTTACATTATATTATGTTAAATTAATTGTATTACGATTTGTATTATAACAAACCTGCAGCTTGCTGTTGAAATTGTTGAGCAGAATTCATGAGAGATGTTACAAGAGCCGTTATCGCTGGATTGGTAGAATGTTTCTTAAATGGTATTTCATTTTGGCTCTGGTTAACGGTTTCCGTAACACAATTTTGTGTTCCAGCTTGCAGTTGAGCTTGCTATAAACAAAAAAATATGTAAAATTATTATAATAAAATATAATATAATGTACAATGTAAATCTGTGTATAATTCCTACCAAAACTGGAACGTTTGCAGATGTAACATTATTAATACTATTAGTTGATTTCTGCTGAAAAACTAAAATTCCAGATCCATTACAGGAACTACCATCAGTGACTGACATTGCAGAATTGTCAATTTGTACAGATGTGGAGGCATTTGATCCACCATTAGACAAAGATTGCCCTGGACTCATTGATGTAGTCTCACTCTGGGCAATAACTTGTGGAATATTTGTCGCATCTACACATGTTAAATTATTTTGTGCAGAAGTAGTAGCTTCTGTCATAGTTTTCATTGAAGCTACTTGTCCAGCTAAAGTATTTAACTGACCTTGAGCTCTCGATAAAATCTAAAATAATTATTAAATTTTAGTTTATTTTAAAATAATCTTACCGAAGTTTATTGCAGTCATTGAAAATATAATGATCTTATTCAAATTCTTAGTAAAAGAATATTTTATTTACCTGCTGCGCCACATGCTGGGATTGAGCTTGTTGTAAATGCTGAGCAACCAATTGCGCTGCTTTTGCTTGTTGCGCCTAAAATAGCATATTTACTTAAAAATATATAATTTAAAAAATGTTAATATACACTTGTCCAATTTAAGAAGAAAATACATACCTGTTGATGTGCTCGCTGCATACCAGGTGTACATGTTACGCGAGGGACCTGCCCTGGTACAACATGTTTTATTCTAACATTTTTTCTACCTTCTTCTGTAAATATCTCTGTAAACTGTTGGATGTAATGATTTGCCAAAACTCTTGTACCTAGAGTAAACCTATAAAAAGATTCCAAATATTTATTGTTCTAATTAAGTTTTATGATGTAAACAAAATAGAAAATTTGATTTAAAAAAAAAAGAAAAAAAAAAAAAAAACGATTAAAGTTGAATACAAAAAAATATGTACCGGCATGCAGAACCATTTTTCTCTCCTTCACGATGGTTTTTATCCATATAAAGCTCTCCCAGGTACTCAGAATTAGAAGGTCTTTGTAGAATTGAAAGCTTTATGTGATCTATTTCACCTTGACTTCCTCCTGTTTCTAATATATATTCCTCTATAACGTGTGGCAAACAGTCTTTTGTTTCTCGCGGGCGTTCGTATGCTTTTGCAAATCTAATTAAATATAAAGCACAATTTTCCATTAATATATATCTTAATGATATATAAAAATAAAAAATGAATTAACGCATAATACCTTAAAACATCAATAGGTGTATTTGGTGGAAGTAAAGGAGGATTTGTAAGAGAAGGCGGCGGACAGGCAGTGGTTGTAACTACTCCCCTTTTGGCTCTTAATTTTTGCATTAAATCTTGTATTGTTAGCCCTTCTGGTTGTGCTAGTTGTTCCAATTTTCTTTTGCGATTAACTGTAACCTACAACAAAACAATAACATATTTCAAATTTTATAATTAAATGTGATTTAAGTTATTTAAAAAGAAAATATTAAATTTAAAGAAAGATCTAAATTAAAATTTAATTTATCACAACTGATTACCTGTGAAAATTTTTTGGCTTGTCGCATAAGTTGATGATCAGTAAGCAAAGATTTAGATTGCCTCAATCGTGTTGTAGCTAAGCTAGGAATAGGATTTGGATCGAGACAAAGAGGTCCTTGGGTAGCTGCAAGTAAATGTGATTCTAGTATTAATCGTTCTTCATGACTCCAATCACCATCACTAGTCAAGGTTGATACATCTGACAGTACACTCTAAAAGATGTGAAAGATAAAAAATTATTATGCTAATTAATTTTACTCTTTTACTTTTATTTTTGTTTAGAAATATTATTTTATTATTTATATTAATATTTGCTATTTCTCAAACTGCATCTCTCTAAGAACATTTTAACAGGAAAAAGATGTTGGATAAAATTTACAAAATAAACATGACAATAAGAAAACTTTTAGTTACTTTAAAGCTTAATACAAAATATTTAATAAATATGTTTTTAAATATTTTATTAACAAAAACTTTATGTAAATATGTTATTAAAAAAAAGAACTTGTACATTACCAGAGGCTTGAAAATTATAGTTTGAAAAACAGTAACTTGTAAAAATATCAATATACTATGTCTTCTTATTTCTCACTTGTGTTGTAGGCTTAAGAAGCACATGATGAACTTCAGCTTTAGTATGAGGAAATGCTTTTCGGTAATCTCGAACTTCAGCTATTATACAGCCATCATAAAATAAATGAGAATGATTGGTTTCTAATTGCTCTGCCAACATTGCAGGCAACTGACCATTATCTATACATGAAAGTAATTCACCCTGTTCGTAACCCATCAGTTGTGTTTCAGCTAATATTGAATTTTTATCATACTGATTTCCCTTATCACTATTAGATTAAAATTACTTAATTAATTTACATTATTAATCTGTTTTATTAAAATATTGTAAAAAATATTAGTATACATTTAATAAAAAATATAACATACTTACCTATTTCTTACAGCTAGTGAGTATCCTTTATTACCAGCATAGAGATTAACAATTAATGTATGTAAACCTTCTCTCTGTACCAATCTTCCCAAAAGATCACATTCATTTTCTAAATTATTCTATATAAATAAATGTATTATTAATAAATTAATTTATTAATATATTAAATATCTTGAAAAATATATAATAAAAATATTAATAATATTATCTCTACAAAAAATACACATACCAACACAGAATCAGGTGTTGCATGAGGAACTTTAGTAAGTTCTTCAAAATATAATCTAGTCAATTTAGACTGAATGCTGTGTTTAGAATGATTCTGTTCTTTTTTTTGAATAGACGATTTATCACAAGTTAAACTTACAGAATTTTGTCCTTGAACATTTTTCCAACATTTGGACACTTGATTTATCATATCCTATGTAAAGAATAAAAATATGAAGACATAGCTAAATGAAATAAAAAATTATAATTAAAGTAACATTAAATAAAATAATGATAGATTGATAATACCTGAGCCTGCCGACACGCATCTTCTAAACTACAGGCTGTACCAATCATTTTAATTTTTGATTGCTAATACCATTTAATGTCATATCTGATATAATAATGAATTTTCACGATCTGAAATAATTTTATAAAATAATATCATGATCAATTGATATCATTAGAGTTTAGAAGAATCAACTTATATTAATCTTAATTAAAAAATTCAAATTATATTAAATTAATGAATGTTTATACTATTATGTTTGATTGAATAAAATAGGACAAATATAAAGTATTGGTATTAATTATCAAATGTTATTATATATATAGAATGATTTATGCAAAATTTTATACTTATCTAAATATTTTATTTTTTATATAGTTTAACTGCTAATACATTATGTTTATTGGATATTTTTATATCTATAA